>NC_074717.1:5684787-5984787 GCF_947242115.1 Biomphalaria glabrata | reverse complement strand
AAGAAATTTTATTAAAACTTTTGTTTTCAAACTTGTACAATTTAGTCCAATTTTTGTTTTTTGTGTTATGTTTTTTTAAATTCTATTTTATTTTGAGCTATTTTGGCTATCTTAAGTTTATAAGTGTTCTGTAATTATTTCTGTTATTTTTGCCCCTTGGCAAGTAGATATTGTGTCAACTAATCAGGAAATGGTCATGTTTTGATGAGTGATTTATCAAGACATGTAGCAGTCCAGTGAATGTATGCCTGTATGTAGCTGCATTGAAGCTAGCAACTGATGAATTTAGTTCAGTGTTAGGCACTGGCATTTTTTTGTTTCAAATTACTGCTATAGAGCTTATTAACATGTGTGTACTTTGCCTTTTCACAGTCTGAAACAAAGGAATTCTTCTTTTGAAAATAAAATTTTTGAGAAAATAAGTTTTTTGTTTAATATGTCCAATTATCTTATTTTGTAATTTGCCAAACAACCCCATGAGAGTGATCCTACTGATCAAGGACACTGCAGAGCTGTAATTTTCAATCATGTAAACTTTGGGGGTTATACCTTATCATGTTTTGCACCGAAGTCACAGCAGCTCCTCAGTGTATAATTTCTGTACATTAAGACCCACTTGAAGGCACTTTGTTTTCACTTACATCTGTATTAGTGATACTATCATGCAGTGAAAACAAACTATCAAAGCTATATTAGGGATGCTATGATGCAGTGTAAATAAACAACTACTTATCATTTTTGAATTATTTATAAACTTCAAGTTTTGTATGTTCCACCAGGCAAACCCCTTACCAATAGGACCAGTAATACTCTTTTCCTTTTACACCTGTAGAGTCTCTGTAAATGCTCTGGGAATGAAGAACAGCTGCACATTATGTTCTAAGTGCTGTCATTAGAGGTGGTCCAAATCAGTGGTTCTCACAATTTTTTGACCCAAGGACCCCTTTATGCAGTAAAAACTTGACCACAGATCCTTAAGTAAAAAAGCTACATAAATGCATAGTATACAAATTACAAATGTAAAAAAAAATGGTTGAAGGAGTGTTGAACTATTGCTTAATGAATGGGGGGTTAATGAGATTTTGTGAGTGTATGTATGTCCCCCACAATGCTTGTAAGTAGCAACTGCAAATCTCAAACAGCACAAATTTCTAGTAGGTTTATTTTATTTGTGATGAGGTTCGTATCGGCACTAAATCCTCGTTCCACCAAAAAGGAAGACAGGAAATTAGAATCTTTTAATAATGCAATTGGAATTTGAATTTGTGGTCTTCCTGTTCCAGAATTGGTTTATGTTTCTCATTGGTGGGTATTTTAATAAGCTGCTCCTGTATCAGAATGGATTCATCTGTGATTGAGATCTGACTTTGTCCACGCCCAAAAGAGTTTTAACAACCAGCCGGGAAATCCAAGTGAAGAATGTCTTCCAATATCTGGTTTAGGTTGTCATAGAATAATACACAAGAGACATAGTGTGGGGCGAGTTAATTATTCAAGTAGTTATTTTAATTTAATTAACATTTCATTTTTCTGTGGACCCTCTACAGTTTGAGAACCATTGGTCCCAATGAAACATATTTTGGCTGGATGAATCCATGGGTCCTTATTTCATGAAATATTTACTAAACAAAAGCAATTCAAAAAACTAATCGCTGCCCAAAAATGAGCCTAGCATAGAACTAAGATTATTTATTCTCTGTGGAAACTTACAAATAAATGATAACACAATGTTTATCAGTATTTAAAATAATGTTTTTATTTATACATTAACATACATACATCAACATGTACCATTTACAAGTTAAAATGTTCATTTTTTGTATCAACAATTAGCTTCAAACTTAATGTGACTGCTGAGACATTCTGCCTGCTTTAAATTTAGAAATTCTCTTTGGAGGATCTTGAGCAGAAGTTTTGACTTCTGACACTATATGTTTCTCAGTTTCTATACTTTTCAACGGTCCGGTTGTAGATTTTTCTAAAACCAAACCAGTGAAAGCCTGTAGACACAAAGATTTTTTACAACGATTTTAGAACATAATCATCCATTCATGATCGTAACTAATCATGTTACACTAAGTTGGTTTTCATATAAGATCAAATAGTCTGTAGAAGTTTGAAATAGGATACATGCAGTCTTCTTGGTGATTGATGACTTACAATGGTGTCAGAAAGTAGCAACACCCATCAACCATCTTTACTTTCTTTAATAAATGTGATGTAAGCTACTTAGGTTCATTAACATGCTTTAATGGACCTCATTCGCCAATCGTAAACAAACATTTAGTCAAGTGATCTTATTGATAAAACAACGAAAAAAACTGTCACGTGACAACCATCATGAATTAAACATGAGATCGTAAATTATATAGAAGATATAGAGCACCACGTGCTAAATGTTGTTTGTTTACGATTGGTGAATGAGGTCCATTGTATATGTAAATTACAGTCTCAACCAAGTTTGGTGTTTCCAGTAAAAGTTACTTTCATATAAAAGTTCAAAGCAGTTTATTTATAAATTGTCTTTGCATATAGTTAATTTGATTCAGAATTATATAAATTGCAGTTAGAAAGTAAATTTGCAAGTTACAATGACAATACTTAAGACTATTGTGACAATACAAAAATCATAATTGGTACGAGTTCATTGCTAAATCATGAATTAATAGAATGGTCACTAACTAGTACCCTGAAAGAAAATCCATTAGATTAAATTTAAAAAATCCAAGTCAAGCAATTAAAGGAAATGAATAATAGATGATGTGTTTAAAAAACACACAGACAGTGACTTCAGCCATCAATACACAAGGAGTCTTGTTTTTAGTTTCACCAGTCCTTTCCAACCCAAACCTTAATACAGACCACTGACACACTTCCCAGTGTCGTTCCAGGTCGTTAATCCAGTTCTCAGGTAGCACAAAGGATGGTTCTTAGTTCCAGTCAGCTCAAACTACTACTTCCGGTTGAACACTTCAGCCAGATCTCAACAGTACTTCTTTCTAGTATCAACATGTCTTCTAACACTCGCGTTGAACAGTGCCCTTTACGCACCATAGACATTGGTACAGGAGCAGAGTTATAACAATAGATATATTTATATCACAAACACAACCTAACAGATATTTTCTTGCCTGTAAGTACTGTCACCTACCTTTTGTGAACTTGAAGGTGGAAGAATGTCTTTAGAAAATGCCAGAGGCACATCTGCATCATGGAGTGATTCTGTTATAACCTTAGGTGGCTCTACTTCTTCTGAAAGATGGAATGGCTCCAATGCTCCGCTGTTATCACAGAATGTTGAGTCAGTCTCTTTCACACATGCAACAGAAACATCACCAGAGCCTGACGTCTTTTTTAGAATGGACTTTGGACTGTAAAGTTTATAAAGGTCTGCTGGGCTCTGTATCCTTCCATCGCCGCTATCACTGACTTGGTGTGACTGAAGAGTATACATTTAAATAGCTAAAGAAAACAAAAAAAGTGACAATCTTAGGGGGAAAAAAAGGTTAATGATAAGTCTCTTCAATTACTTCCTAACCTTAGTTTACCATTCATCAGAGTATTGTATTAATTAGTCCAGAGAATACATCTTGAGTTAACAAGTTGGATTTCATTGTGTATATCAAGTAATCAAGATTTTGTTTTTAAATGCAATAGAATGAGATATAATATCTAACATTATCTGTCCCATAAATCATTACAGCATAAACCTTTTCTACACCCTTAATTTTTATCATAATTTGCCTCTAAGTTAACATCAAATTTAATAGTACTAATATCTCACCAGAAAGATTTTGATCTTAAAAACTCACTCACATAAAATTCACAAAATTCAAAACAATACCCAAACTTATATGAAAATATCCCCAGGTGTCTGCATACAAGGAGATGAGAATTCAAGTAAGGATGGTTACAATACTAAAGGGCATTTTTATGTTTTTGGCATTTCTTCATAAGATTGTTATATCCTAGCCCAAAACTTCTATAGGACAGCAGGGGATGATGGCAGTCGGGGCCAGAACTCAGAACCATCATGGCAACAGTCCAAAGCAGATGCCAGATTACCAGGTAGCAGATTTAGTGTAACCTGAAGATCTTTTAATTTCTAATTCATCTCTCCACTTCCCAGCTCCTGCACACACACATGCAGACAAAATACTTACAACCCAAGAAGAGCAGAAAAACATTGAAAGAACAATGTGAAGCTGAGAGGTGAAAACTGCTTGGCTACCCATCAAGGGTGCTTGAGTTTGAAACCCGACTCAAGCGCTTAAAAGTAGCACTGAAACCTTCTTCCATATAGCTCCTTACCCCACAAAAAGAGATTGGACCCTAGACCACTGAGCATGCTATAAGCATAAAATATACAAAAGCAATTTTAAAAATACTACTTACTGGGTAAATACTCATGTGGAGTTTTTGATCTCTCATCGAACACCTCCCCAGGTGGAGGATAGGGGAATGCCCTCCAGATAAGGTGGGCACCGGGGAAATAAAATACCCGGGGTGGACCACAATCAAACGTGTTGCCTTGCAGAAAGTGGAAGGAACCACAAAGGCAATGGCACTCAAAAATAAAGGCAGCTATCCAGAGAGCTGAAAGGTAGCCGCTGAGGCAGATCTATAAAATCTCAAAGTCCGAGCATGGAGATGTAAAGCACAAGATAGATCCGAATGGAGAGATGTTCTAAAGCAGGCCAGAGACCTCCATAGGCTTTAGGGCCACTGGGTTGGGATGAATAAAATGGGTAAATACTTACAAGCTTTGTTGGTGCGGGTGTGTGAGTAAATCTAATCACCCGCTGCACAGGTCTATTTGTTTCATCGTCATCGCTATCATCAGTGTCATCTTCATCTGTGGGGGCTTCGTGTATATCTGGGTCAACGGGGGAATTTCTCTGTAATGTTTTCTCTTCAACATCCGCCCAACTAACTCGTCTCTTTAAAATCTTTTCTTTATCAGACTCTGAGATGTCATCGGCAGATCCATTGGAATCTCCATCAAACTCACTGAATATGTCAAAGAAAGCTCTGTTTATTGTTACTTTTCTTAAAGAAAATATTTTTAAAAATTAACTATTTTATTCAATGAAGCAGCCTGGACACTGCTCAGTCTCAATGTGGGGCTCGGGTGTAAACAGTCGTTACAAGACAAAACTTGGCCAATAGGGAAACAAAACAGAACTCACATTGGAGCGCCTAAGGAAAGAGTCTGTTGCACTGGCAGAGATGGATGAAAGCCTAAAAAACCTGTCGCTATCCACACACCGTTTCTTAAAGGGCCGTTATTATGGCAGACACCCAGACACCGATACAGATGATGCGGTAAAGAAAAAGAATATGAGGGAGTTTCCCTAGTGTCCTTTAACCATGCCTCTAACCTAAGCATCATGGGAAACAAACCATCAATAACAGGGATGTATGAAATGTACATCTCCTTAGATCTTTCTCAGACAGTTTCTTCAGACTAACAAATGAAGCTTCTGTGAGCCTAGAGTTCCAGGAGTCTGCCATTCAACTCTTGGGACAATTACAAAGAATACAATTGAGTAGTTAAATTGGGATAACAGGAAATTAGAAATAATTCAATGCTGAGAAATAACCTTGCTTTTTAGGCCTTTATGTGAAAAGTAACTTTATAAAACATATACAAATTAATTCTATTTTCTGATCAATGTTCTCATTAATTGTGACTGATAATTGTTGATGATAAAGAAAATTAGTGTTATTTTGAGTTATGTAGTTATCTGGCTTTTATATCTCAGTCTGTTAGTTTGTAGAATGTTTGCCACGTTTCGGATGTTCCTTCAGAGATGAAGATAATTTACTTCCTAGTCCAAACCTCCCGCAGGACGACGGGGGATGGGAGCAGGCAGGGTTTGAACCTGGGAATAAGTCTGAACGACAGTCCAGCGCGCAAACCGCACGACAAGGCAGCCATGATGAACAAAACATACAATTTGAAATAGAAACAAGGAAAAATAGTGTATGCCTTTCCTAGTTAGTCTTTTAAATAGACATTTTTTAGATCATTGTATGATTCAAATAAATACTCATAAATACTTTTTCCTTTCTTTCTAACTGCAAAGCAATTCAGACAATGTCTCAAAACCATTTATAACAAGTGTAGGGAATTCTTCTAGAATTTTAGACCATATTCAATATTTGCTAATAAATAGTACATGTTATTTAGGTTTGAATTTATTAGGAAACTGTAGTGAGCACACAGTTAAGAACTATTAGGCTACTTTATCTCACACATATACAAGAACTAGTAGGGCACTGGTGTAAATGGCAGTACTAAAACACTTTGGGGAAAAAAATAACTTGTAACTATTATATTTATCTCAAATATATACGAGGCTTATCTTCGAGCCTGAAGATTAATGAGGAGTACAGTTTTTCACACAGCCCCAGCTGCGACCTACATATTTAGCCACATCCACTACAGTATAGTCTTTAATACATGACAACTTTACTGGCCTATTTAATTCTCCTTTTTCTTTTTCCAACATTTCTAATTCATCCAGACGAGACCAAAGCTCAGAATCTGTCGCTGGCTTGCCTTCAGCTTTGTTCTCTTTGATAGTTTTATTGGTGGAGCTTTGTCTTAGTTCGGCTTTGTACTTTCTTACATTTCTACGATGTTGCTCTAAATAAAATTTGGGTAGAAACATTTAAATTAAATTTTTTTTTTTTATCTAATAAAAAAAGAACACACAAATCATATAGTACAAGAGGGAGGTAACTAATTCCAGAAACTTACATTACTCTAAGATCTCTAATTAAAATAATAATTACCATCCCACAGGCGTTCTTTTTCTTCATCATACTCTTCAACTATTTCCTTCACTTCACTGCTGTTCTGTTGAAAAAGATAAATAATTGTTAAATACTTTAGACCTATAATTATAGTAAAAAAAAAAAGTAAAGTCCCCTTTCAGAACTTGCGACCTATGGGGCAGATGATAAAAAAAGAGGGTGTCATGTGGCCAGCCTTTATTTTTCCCCATTTAATGTAAGGTACCCATTAGCACTAAGTAGACTCAGAGGCGCCCTAAAGATCCTGAGAGTAAAAATCCCAGTCTTCACCCGGGACTTCCAGTTCGGAAGTCAAGCGCTTTACCACTCAGCCACTGTGCCTCCAGGCCTATAATTATAAAATTTACAAAACATTATAAAGTTCTAAATTGAATTTAAAAAATCCTCTGCCATTAAATTGTAACATACGACAAGATGAGTCATCTATACTAAGTTTACCTCAAGAGCTGTTCTAAATTCTGATGTAAAATTTAAACGAGGCTCTAGGAGTTTTCGTTGTTTATTTAAATCAACAAGCTTTGTGTCAAGATCTGAAAGTACACATTTTTAATTTGCTAAATCAAAAAGTTTTAAAAGTGCTTATTTTGAATTTAGAAGCATATGAAGATGATTTGCTATTGTCACTAAAAGATCTAGTAACATCAAGGAGAAAGCAGCTTAATGAGTAAAGATAATCAATGCATTAGACAAATTACATTACTGAAAACTATATTAAATGTTATGGGACTGCTTTTATAATGATCATATGGTAAATGTTATTGGGTCCAAAGATTTAGGAAAGAAGTAATTATGTGGATATGCAAATCTTGCATATTTTGTCACATTAGATACAGACAAAGTTATTTGAAAAAACTGTCTGAAGATTACATTATTCAGTGAAAATATACTCGAAACTGGACCCTGAAATAGAATTTAATTGAACATAGCACATATTTCTTATGATGATGCGATTTTGTGGATGATTGGTAGACCTTAGATGAATGGCCATAGGTCTTCCGTTTGAATCCCAGAGAAGAAACTTATTGTTATTTACAATTTTAAGACAAGAAAATTGGAGGTGCCTGGCATTTCTTGTGGTAACTAAAAGACAGTCGTTGTGCGGACATTTGAAGGTCTTTTTAACTGTGCAACACTTAGAAAGCTAAAAGATTCCTTTATTGGTCCCATGGTCTCTGAGTTATTTTATATAACAAGGTTTCATTATATATTTTATATATACAAATTAGATTCCACAAACAGATAGCTCTAATTAAAAAGTTAGTTGTCTGATACCTTTGATTCTCCTGTTGGCTATTTCCGCAGCTTGACTGGCTGATCTTTCAACAAACCAATTATCTCCTAAGAGGACCAGAATCTCATTGGTGTGCACAATCTTACCTGGCATAAAAGCCAATTTGCCAAATGGAACCTGAAGAATGCAAGATAGAACATCATGTTATTTTTGTGTAGTCTCTAGCATCCCAACCAGACATCTACTACTTGTGTATAATTTGTATTTCCTAAATCACTTGTTGAAGTTTAAATCTCATATCTGTCACATTAATGAGCAGACACTAGGCATTGTGACCTAGCTGTAACTAAGTTCCCCCTTTCAGACCACGTGGTCTATAGGGCAGATGATGTAAAGGTCATCTGTTTCTGTGGATTAGGGCACAATGACCAACCTCCTTTACTTTTCCCCAACTAATGTCATGCACCCATTAGAGCTGGGTGGACTCACAGGCACCCTAAAGATCCTGATTCCTGTCTTCACCAGGATTTGAACCCCAGGACCCTCCGGTTCAGAAGCCAAGCACTTTACCACCTGACCACTGCGCCTTCCATTTGAGATCTAACCTTAAACAAAACTAGTTTATATGATTTCAATATTGTGATTCTAACTTATGTGGCTCTTCTTGTTGGTTCCATTAATTAAGTATACTGAGTTTCTATTCTCGGATTTCTTCTGAGCTTTAGTAAGTTCTGAGACTTGTTTAGTTCTAAGCTTTATAAGTTTTGAGACTTGCTTAGTTCTGGAACATGTTAAATTCTGAGACTTGTTTAGTTCTGAGACTTTTTGTGTCTATGGGAGAATAAAAGATCCACTAAAATCTCTATATATATATATAATAGCTATTGAAGATACAATTATGTCACAACTTAAAAGATGTCACAAGTATAGATTTTGTGGGCTAGAGAAATAATTTATATTTAGGACATGAATACCATTCTTATGATCTTACTCAGCAGTATACCTCTGATACTGAGATTTTTAAATTTTCATTTAATTCTATAAGTACAACATGACTTGCCACTCAGGTTCACAAAAATAAAGTACCCATTTCAGACCTTACGATCCAGGGGACAGATGATGTAAAGCTCATCTGTTTTTGTGGCCCATGATTAATGAGGATGTCATGTGGCCAGCACAGTGACCTACCACCTTTCCCTCCCACCAAGTACAGCTAGGTACCCAATAGAGTTAGGTGGTCCACATGCTTGTATGTACGTATGTTATGGGCATGTCATATATTCCATTGCTATTTAAATCTAGCTTACCATAATTTCATGAGACAATTTATCAGGAAGTGTCTTGAGTTTGTTTCGTAGCGCAGTGTAGTCTTCTTTATACTTCTCCCTGGGGGAACGACACAATTAAAATAGTTCTAGTTCATATCCCTTGTAATGTACAGATCCTAATTTTATTTTTCCAACAGGGTCTTTTGTTCCTGAACTAATGTAATTTGGTAGGCCATTTAGTTAAATTAGAAACAGTAGTGGGCCTAAGACTGCTTCTTCAGGTACACCTGAGTTTACTATTATTGGTGTTGATTAGGAGACATTTATGATTACAGTTTGTTCTCTCCCTATTTGGAAATCCTGAATTTGGTGTAATGAGCCAGTAATTCAAAAATATTTTAATTTTTTAAGCTAGTTACTGTAATGAACTTAGAAGAAGAGTCTAAAAATAATAATTTATTTGATCATTATTATCTAGTTCTTATGAAAAATTATCAATTAGTTCTATTAGTTGTGTTTCACATGACCTATAGTTCCTAAAGCCATGCTGGAGTAAGAACATTCTGTTTATCTTTATTTATGATATTGCTACAAATCATGTCCTCCAGTATTTTACATGTTTTACTGGTTTGTGATACTGGTCTGTAGTTTCCTATCAGATTTTTCTCAGAGTGACGTTAGCTTCTTTCCAGTCCCTCAGTACTACACTCTGATCAAGTGATGTCTTTTATGGTAAATTTTATGAACTCTTTTATGTTTGTGCATTAGTTTCTTTTAATGTTTTTAAATATGTTTTCTTTCGGTTTGCAAAGTTTCTTTAATAACATTTTATATTAAACCAACATTTATTTATTTCATTTGATGAGTATTTTGTTGGTATTGAATTATCTTTAATATTTTTAAGATGGCTTTTGATACAATTCCAGAGAGATTAGTCATTATTATTCATTCATATTTTTATAAAATTAATAAACAATCTACTCTAAATTATAGAATCTTGCAATAACTTACAATTGTGTGATCTTAGTTTTAGTGTCATCTATAGCCTTTAGTTGTTCTTCTTGTAATCTTGTTAATTTTTTGGGCTCCATGGCTGTCAAAAAAATTATTAATAATTTGATTTTTTTACTTCATAAAACAACAATTATGTGTATAATCATATAATGGATGGTATCCATAGAACTACATCTAGATTAGATCTACCCTACAATCATGACATCTTATAGATCAATGACAATGTCTTTGATACCAAAAATTAAAGTTGAGTGCAGTGTTTCACATGGCTACGCAAACAAGTTGCGACCTGCATATTTTTCACAAGACACACAGAAAGACTCTGGTCATCCATTGCAACCAAACTCATCCTGGGACGTCTTGACCAAATGTTGCTTCCAGAAAAGGATGGCCTTTAGGACGAGGGAGTGAGGTCGACGTGTTGCACGAATTCTCCTCACTTAAATCAAAATTCAAGCACAAGTCACTAGTCATTTTTCACATCCCATGCATTCAAAGCTATCTTAAATCTTCTGTGCCTGTTTTCTACAAGGGCTTTCCTCTGAGCCTCAAATGTGTTTCCCACGGAATTCGTGGGAGCTCTCTGACTGTCTCTTTCAGGGGCCATCTGCTACCAGCTACTCTCCTCTATTCCAATGAGACTAGTATGATTAAAATGACATGTCACACCTGAGTATCAGTATCATGCATATATAATCATAAATATACTATATTAATTATATATATTATTTATACTAAATTATAGATCTAGTTCTAGATCTAGTATTGATTAGTAGACTACTTATCTTATCTTATAAAATACAGACATTACTTCAAAAAAGAAGACTACGTCTAATCATGCATGTTAACCAATTTCCAATAAGTTTACGATTGTCACTGTTACATCACATTTTTTAACCAACCCGTGTCATCCAAACAGTAGGTCGCATGCAGACCTTTGTATATAATACCTACTGTGTATATTTTTAAAAATATAATATTAAAATTTAATATTATATAAAAATATACACAATACTTAAATTAGTTAAATCGACAAAGTACACTCTGTACAGTAACTTGACATAGGTGAGAATAAGTCTATGGTCTACGATATTCATAATAATTTATAAGACTCATCCATATAAGTCTTATAAGTTGTTGTTTTTTTTAATATTGATAAATTTAAAATAATAATGATATAAATATTATCATATAGATCTAAGTCCTAAGACATATAATAATATAATATCACATGTTAGTCAGTCACAGTTAGTTACCTTATACTCCTAAGCTAAGCCTATACTATAGAGTCTAGTGTACTGTAGACTAGGCGTCCCTAATCTATAGTGACACTATAGTCATAGTCTATACTATAGTTAATAGTAGTGACTTAGATTTAGATAGTAACAACTAAACAAGAGTGTAGTTTACAAAACAAAAGCCAAGTGATGGCAAGTGGCTGCCAAGCTGTTGGCAGTGATCTATCTAGATTACTACATCTAGATCTATATTATATATATAGTAGATTCTTATATTAGGCACAGCTCATCGAATTCTCCTTTAAGACTTAGAAATAGAATTTCAGTCATTAGCCATTAGTGACTAGTCCATTGGCATTAGTAACTTAGTTCGTTAGTCATTAGTATGAGTGAGCCATGATTAGCTGCTCATTCTTGTTAATGAAATGAAGAATTAGATCTAATTTGATTTCGTTTTATTATAACGTATTTTATAATTATATATATATATTAAAGTAATAAGGTGTACATTTAATCTAGAAAGCTACATCTAGAGATTCGTTAGATTAGAATACATTCTAGATATTCAATTATTTAAGTTATATAGTCAATATAGATCTAGATATATAATCTATGTAAGATGTAGATCTAGATCTAGATCTAGACATGATTCGAAATTTCCGTTTATATTTTTAATTCCCCCAAACATCATTAGAAAACCGAAAGCGGAAGCTCGTACATGAAAATACGAAACGAAAATGGCGTCCAAGTCTATTCTAACTTGCTTTCTTCGACCTTCATGTACAACTTTACTTGGCAGCAATGGAACAGTGGCATCTCTTCTTCCCACAAGGTATTTTAATACTCAAAATATACTATTCTAAATTTTTAAATATACTTGTTTTTTAAAGTAGAATTTAGTATAGATCTAGGTCAGTAGGTCGTGTTTTATTCAGTCAGAAATCTCAGATCTGAGATCAGAATCAGAATGAGAATCAGTTGAATCAGTCAGATACAAAGACGCGTGTCAAAGAGATAGAATCATAGATATCATAGAAAATAGATAGATTATAAATATGGGACGAGGAATGTGCCTTTATCTTTGTGTCTTTCAGAGTATTTTATTAAATTTTGTTTTTGTATTTGAAGATTATGGTTCAGTGTTTTATGTATTATTGATACTTTACTTTTGAGCCTTCTGTCCTGAAGGCTTTCTAAATTTAGTGATTTTACTAAAGGTGTTACTCTAGTCAAATGTGAATATTCGTTTGTTATGAATCGCACTGCTCTATTTTGTGTCTGTTCTAGTTTCTTAATGTTTTCTTGAGTTGAGGGGTCCCAAACAGAGGATGCATATTCTATTATTGGCCTAACCAAGGTTAAATAACATTTTAGTTTTATGTTCTTATTTGATTTATAGAAATTTCTTTTAATAAATCCTAATGCTTTGTTTGATTTTTTTGTAGTTTCATCAATATGTGGATTCCATGACAGTTTTTCATTTATTATAACACCTAGGTATTTTGCGTTTTTTGTCTGTGTTACTGGTTTGCCATGAATAAGATAAGTGGAATTAATTTGTTTTAGTTTTTTTGTTACTCTTAACAACTGACATTTTTCTGGGTGGAAAGACATGCTCCAATTTGATTCCCATTTCTGTAATTCATCTAATTCTCTTTGTAAAATATCTGTGTCTTGTGTTGTTTTTATTGTTCTATATATTATGCAATCGTCTGCAAATAATCTGACTTTTGTTCCTGAAGTAATGCAATTTGGTAAATCATTTATGTAAATTAAAAATAGTAGTGAACCCAAGACTGTTCCTTGAGGTACACCTGAGTTTACTGTTATCGGTGTTGATTTAGAGCCATTTATTATTACAGTTTGTTCTCTCCCTATCAGAAAGTCTTTAATCCACTGATGCAGTGGACCATTAATGCCGAAATATTTTAATTTTTTAAGCAAACTATGGTGGTGAACTTTGTCAAAAGCCTTAGAAAAATCTAGTAAGATAGCATCTATTTGTTCGCTATTATCTAAACCTTTTGAAAAATCATCAATTAGTCCTATTAGTTGTGTTTCACATGATCTATATTTCCTAAAGCCATGTTGGTATGGTGTGAGGACATTATGTTTGTCTAAGTGGTTTATGATGTTGCTACATATTATGTGTTCTAGGATTTTACATGTGATGCTGGTAAGTGATACTGGTCTGTAGTTTCCTGGGTCAGATTTTTCTCCTTTTTTAAATAGGGGGGTGACATTAGCTTCTTTCCAGTCCTTTGGTACTCTGCCCTGGTTAAGTGAAGCCTGAAAGAGTATTTTGAACACTGGGGCTAGCTCATTACTTAGTTCTTTGAATAATCTAGCTGGAATACCATCAGGTCCAGAAGCTTTATTTGGTTTGGTGTTGGCTAATAGTTTTTGAATTCCATTTTCTTGTACTACTATATCTTCTATGTTGTCTACTTGGTTCAAATTCAGTAATATGTCTTTGTCTCCTGGGGCTGAGAATGCTGATGCAAAGTATTTGTTTAGAATGTTTGCTTTAGTTTCATTATCATTATGTATTATGTTATGTTCATCTTTTAATGGCGCTACGCCTGTTGTTTCCATTTTCTTAGACTTAATGTATGACCATAGGTTTTTGTTGTTGTCTTTAGATATTACATTGTTTATGTATTCACTCTGCAGCTGTCTGCTTACTTTTTGGGTTAAGTGTTTAATTTTTATATACTTTTTGTAAACTCTTTCTGCATTAGTTTCTTTAAATTTTCTATATAGGTTTTCCTTCTGCTTACAAAGCTTCTTTAGTCTATTATTAAAACAGCATTTATTTATTTTGTTTGATGTGTATTTAGTTGGTATTTGATTTTCTATAATGCTTTTCAGATGGTTTTTAATGAAATTCCAGAGGTCATCGACTGGTTGGTTAATGTCTTTTTCTAATAAGAATGTTTGTTGAAAGTTTAATGCAGCTTGGTGTAGTTGTGTTAGGTTACATTTATTCCAGAGTAAGATTTTTCTTTTGGGTTTTATATTGGCTACTGCTTTTATCTGACTGTGTATTTTTATAATCTCATGGTCTGATAGACCAGGGATAATATCATAATCAACTACTAATCCAGGTCTGTTGGTTAAGAAGAGATCTAATGTGTTGTTTAATCTAGTTGGCTTTTTAATGATTTGATCTAAACTTAGGTTGTGTAAAGTTTCTATGAAAAGCTCATTTATGTCCTTAAGGTTTTGGTGTTTATCTATGGTTAGTGTTTTCCAATTTATATCAGGTAGGTTGAAATCACCCATAATCCAAAAAACTGCGTTTTTATTTGTCTCTTTAAGTGTCGTAATCTGATTACATAGTTCCTGCATGTATTCTAAACTAGAATTTGGTGGTCTGTAAATGCTGCCTATTATTAGGGATGTTGAGGTGGTATTCTTGATTCTTGAGTGAAAATGCTCCTTGTGATTGCATATTTAGTGACATTTATTATTATTTTTATTTAATTTTTTTTTCAGCTATGTTTCTGTTCAACAAGTAAGGCATAGACGCTACCCAAAATTTGTTGTACGCCAAAACAAGCGCAAAACATGGCATGTTCGTAAATGGACGCAAAAGTACGATGACAACCTTCTCACAAGCAATGAACAATTTATCAAAGATGTGATTGTTGAAAACTACGCCAAAAATTCTGATAGTCCACTCAAAGATGCTCCTTGGGACAGGAACCCATATGTCTACGGGTAATGTATACAATTACTGTCTATGGGTAATTTATAATACAATTACTGTCTATGGGTAATTTATAATACAATTACTGTCTATGGATAATTTATAGTACAGTTACTATCTACAGTTAATTTATAATACAATCACGGTCTATGGGTATTTTGTACATTACTGTCTACAGGTAATTTATACAATTGCTGTCTACTGGTAATTTATAGTACAGTAAGTGTCTACAGGTAATTTATAATACAATTACAGTCTATGGGTAATTTATAATACAATAGTTGTCTATGGGGAATTTATAATACAATTGCTGTCTATGGGTAATTTCTAATACAATTACTACTACTGGTAATTTATACAATTACATTTTATATGTTGAATATTTGTTTGACTTTACATTTAGGCTAACACTGTTGTAAGCATCTTTTGCGAGACCATTAAAAACAAGTTTGTTCAATTGGTTCTTAAGTCCTTTATCACAGTCTCACAGATTGCTTGAAACATTTTTAATGTACTTTTTGTTGTTTCAACTCAACTGGGAGTCAAAACTGTTGATATATCTCTCCCTCTTATTGCCACTGGTCTTGGAGAATGTCAGTTATTTACCCGCCTGTCTAAATGTTGTCCTCCTCTCTGGGTGATCATAGATTTTATCTTTCTCTCCCATTTTTTGAAATGTCTCTTACATTCTCGGAACACAACATATCTCTTTATAAAGTCAACTACTATCAGTTTAACCTTTTTTTTTTTTTTTTTTTTTTTGATAACCTGAATAGACAACATACAGAAAAATTAAAGACATTTATGCTGTATCACATTAATCTGCTCTACCATCTTTGTTTTCCTACTATATGTAAGTGTCACACTAAGGGTGCTAAGAAATGAATACATGAAGATGATCCCCCATTTTGTTTGGGTGTAATAAGGTCTAGATAAGTAGTTAGCAATAACAAATATGTTGTTTTTTTTTGTTTCATTGTAAAATTTGTTTATATTCAGAACAAGAAGAACTGGAGTCTTGGCGTTGAAGTTGGGTACTATGCTACAATGGACCACGGAGGGCAAGCCATTCATGGTTACACTGCTGCAAGTAATTTACTTTTTTTGTTTTTGTTTTAAATACATCCATCTCACTGCATAATTCTAGCGCATTAGCCCAGTGGTGTCTGAGGCCATATTATTTTCTAATTGTATCACTTACTACATCGCCACAAAAAAATTTTAACGTATACTCTATACATGGCTGGCCTTAGGCATAGGCAAATTAGGCAGCTCTCTAGGGCCTCTGAATGGTGGTTTTAAATAAATTGCATAATTTAATTTTTTCTCTGTTTATTTTTAATTTTTCTATTTCATTGGAGCCACCAAATATCTAAGGCCAGCCCTGCTCTGTATCACTGTTAAGATATAGAAATAAGACCATAGTTTGCACATTGCTGTTTTAGGCAGTTAAATTAGGATTTATATTAAAGTAAAGGTATGTTTGGTGCGGCTTTTTTAACTGTTGAGTTGCTAATTAAATTACTTTTACCCAAATTAAAATTTCCTCTGGAATACTTAAACTATTGCTAATGCATAAATAGGGTAGCATTTTTAACATGTCATTTGACCACAAATTATAAATTGATTTTAAAAATTTTATTAAAATTAAGAAAATATATATATATAGAACTGCAAACTGCTATCTGACTTAAGTTCAAGCCAACTCCTAGTACAAGAGGGTAGATGTTTGTTTGAAAATATTTTATGTTATAATTGTTTTAAAACCTTTTTTAATAATTTATATATTGTTCTATTGTGATAAAAATACAAAAGTATAAAAAGTAAAATAGTATGTTTCTTAGACTTAAGAAACAACTGAACGTTTGCACTATATCATAGCTATTAGCCTTAGTCTTTGAGATAACCGCTAGCCATAGTATTAGAGACTATAACATAGTCTGTTGCCTTAGTGACAGAGTCCATGTATAAATATTTGAGTAGCTTCATCATTTCACTGATCTAGATAATAACTACTTGAAGTATTTGTATCAAATAAACAGCCTATTAATTAATTTTTTTTCCCCATTTTAATGTAACTTATGTGTTTCCCAAGGTTTTAGATAACCATGTGATTAACTATGTGCCCCCTGAGGTCTACGCCACCTACCCAAGTCACTTGCCCCACCACAGACAGAAGTTTGGTTTACAAATTGTTGGTGCATTGAGTTCAGACCCTAGAATGGTAAGTAACAAATAGTAGGGTTAATAAGGCTTTTATAGGTTTCTGTTATTTCTGTTGATTATGTGCAGGTGGGAAGGATTACTTTATTTCCCTGGTGTTCTGCTTCCCTAATTGTCTCCTCTTGTGACCATTTTCACCTGAGCGCCACTTTGAGGCAGAGAAGTATTGCCATGGCAAAACTAAAAAGTTTCCTTTTCAGATCTATGGTGCAGATGATGTTAAGGTCATCTGTTTCTATGGCCAATGTTAAATGAGCAGGGTGTCATGTGGACAGCACAATGACCAACCGCCTTTACTTTCCCTAACTAAAGTCAGGTACCCATTAGTGTTGAGTGAACTCTAGGGCGCCCTAAAAATCCAGAAATTTAAATTTCCTGTCTTCACCGAGATTTGAACCAGGACTCCAGGTTCTGAAGCCCAGTGCTTAACCACTGAGCCACCACCAGGGCAAGTGAGTGCATCACTACTATGTGTTAAGTATTTTCTAAAGATGCCAGACGTGAACTTTTCTTGGTCAATGTATTCTTAAGATATGTGATGTGGGATTTTTGTGTACAACCAAATGAAACTGCTGTAATTATTGTTTAACTGCCTTAATTTAATTTAACTATTTCTATGCAATAAATGTCCAGAAATTCAATTCACCTTCATTTGTGTATCACTTTTATATATCACAGTTTTCTAAACCTTACAACAATCTCTTCATCAAAGCTGGTGTCCCACCCAAACGTTGGTTGACCAGATTTTTAATTACACCAAACGCTGCCTGCCAACCTGGTAAGACATTCTTTGTTTTGGCATTTAAATTTAAAGGTTTATGTAATGTGAATTTGAAATTAGTAATTTTTTTTTTTTGCCCTGTAATGGTGACTTAATTGCTATTGTTGATGAACTTGTTGTGGTTGGTTGATCAATCTTATAAATCCAGCTGAAAATAATGTCATTACACTATCTACTACTTTTAAATAAGAAAAAAAAGGAATTTCATTTTATAGGGCTACTAGAGTTCACATGCTTAAGATGTGTACATGTTGGTGCATGGTATTATGAGAGCCAAAAAATATATTTCCATAATAAACAAACAAATTTTCAAGCCATCAAACTTTCTTTTCAACTTGCGTGAAATCGAATCTGAACATTTTCACAGTATCAGCTATAAAATACATAGATATAACTTAGTTGTTGCTTTATGGGCTTTTAAATTTTTTAAATATTTCATTTATGAATGTGATGTTTTGTAAAATGTTTTACATGTTTCGGATGTTCCTTCAGAGTTAAAGATAGTTTACTTCCTAGTCCAAACCTCCTCCAGGACGACAGGGGATGGGAGATGGTAGGGTTTGAACTCTGGACCATGGATAAATCCAAACGACAGTGCAGCCCACAAACCACACGACCAGGCAGCCATCCATGTTTAAGCATTATAGCTAAACTCTTTTATGTATCAACTTTTTTTTTTTTTAAAGTTGTCAACTTCTTGATTTATTTATTTTTTGTGTACTCTATTCTAGGCACACCACTGAGTGTAAATCACTTCAAAGTTGGCGAATATGTGGATATTCAAGGAAGAACGTGAGTTGCTATATCATTCCCTCTTATTTTTTGTGTAATTCTGCAATCAGTCTGTATTGATATTATCAATAGCCAGACAATCAAAATCATTTACTGATTAGCATGTAGGAAGACTAAACTGAACTAATGACATTTGTTAGTGTCCCCTTAACTACATCATTCTTACTTTGATAGCCATTACTTTTAAAACATTATAGTATGTAAGATATAAGTATAAAGTATTTAAAAACAAAACACTTATATTTATCAGTTTTTTATTTCCATTACCCTTATTGGTCTGAGAACATTCGGAAATACTAAATAAAACATTAACAAAAAGTTGTATTTATGTCAAAAAAGACAAAAACAGTTTGTTTTTTTAAATTGTAGTTTTTGTTAAGAAATTTTCTTAATGTTTTTTTTTTTTTAAAAATATCCTTTAAATTTTGGGGGAAAAAAGGTATAGATGATTGTGAAATGAAAGGTCAAGGCAATAAATGTGAAATAACAAAATGAAAACTGTAATTTAAATATGAAACAATTTTTGTTTTATGGTCACAATATCTCAAAATAGAACTAAACTTAGACCCTGATAAGAATTTCTATGAATCTCTGCAGGATGTGATTATATACTATTAGAGCTGATATATTGGATTTCTGTATTCTGTCAGGAATGTAATTACTTCTGAGAGAGTCAACAATAGAACATTATCTTTCTTTTAACAGCAGAGACAATGAAATATTGACAGAGGTTCCAGTTAATAGAAAATACATAAATATAGTCCTGTGTAGAAATATTGATACCAATGTCTGAAAGTTATATCAAGCATTACATATTTCTTAAAGCTTTTTTAGTTGTCTACATAGTGGCTATACAAATAAATGTTCAATTCTGCAACTTAAATAACTTTAGTCCCGTCTATGAGAGATATTTTGATGGGAAAAAAAAAACAGTATCAGGTTAAAGTTCCTTATTTAAATTCACTCCTATTTTCACAATACTTTGATCATAGCTTGGAATCAACTTTGTCGACTTCTTCATAAGTTCTCTGTCAAAATACAGGCTGCTAAAGTTATATTTGTGTTGAGGGAAAGTTCAAAGGAGTGCTTCACATGGGAAATGTAGAAAGAACAATAACTTTTATGAAAACATTGAGAAGTTGAGGAAAAACAATAAAAAGTATTAGCTAAATTAGCATGAACATTAGATTAGAGTCTGACATTATGATTTTATCTTATAATGAAAGTTATGTTCCTGTGTCATGCTCATTATCTAGAAGCAAAAAAAGCCATTTTTTATGATTCCATTGCTGTTGTCAGTATTATCAAAGGCTTTAAAAGATCCTTTTTTTTTATGGGCCTTTGTGCATCCCACAAATGACATGTTGAGCAAAAGATATGTTATATTTTAATCATACACATATAACACATATACACATTTTTAGTTGCTAGCTGAAGATCATTTCTAGTTGCTTCCCTTTAATTTTCTCCACTAATTATCCCCCACTCAGCCAATTAGTGAGCCAGTTTACTAAGCTTGATTACATATCTCAGTATATTTGGATCCTATCATCATGCCCCAATCTGTAGGGCTAGTGTTTCTGTATATTGGCTAGATCTTCATAACACACCAACTCCCCCCCCCCCCCCCCCCCTTTCCTGCTAGCTGTTCATTCAATTACTAGTTTTGTGTGCTCAGCATTGCGTCATCCTCTTTGGACTGGTTGATGTATTGAATGTTGTTGTTTAGGTTGATGTATTGAATGTCGTTGTTTATGTTTCAACTCGACAGCTGGCCTGTCAGGTCCAGTTCACTGACCTAGTAGTGTATATAATGGTGGCTGGATGATGAAATGTTGACACTTGGATGAAATTCCCACACAATTTTTTAAGCAATAGAAGAAAGAAAAAGTTCATTAAGACAATAGTTAGTGAGGTGATCATGTTAACATGAAACTGTTAGACACCGGGTTAAAATCATTCATAGGCTAAGCTATGCTGTTGTTTCTCTTTCATGCTTCTGAATTATTTTAAAGGGGTTTGTGGGGAGAGCATTGATTCTTAAAGTCTAATCAAACTGTTAAAAAAAAAATTTCTGTTTTCATTTAATCGGGGATGAATGGGAACGCACACTGTCTGTATCTCAAAGAGAAATGAGATTGTTTGCTAGATTTTAGTAGAATGCAACTTTACTACTAAGAATCATTGTATATGGGGAAACTGCTGTGCCTGTTCATATGAAATTTACAACAATATGAATATCAATGGATACAACTCCTATAGGTTATGTTGGTTCTTTCATGTAACTAATTTATATACATATATTAACATTTTAGCACCAAGTTCCTGTCTTCCTTTTTTGAGCCTGCATTGTATTCATGTTGTATTTGTAACCTTGTAACAAGTCCTTGTAACAAATAACCATAATATATTTATAACTCTTAGGGCCACATTTATCTTCTTGTGGTTTGAATTCCATTTCTTTAGTAATGAGTTAACATTTTTATTTTCCCCCCTCATTTTGCAGACGTGATTGGGGATTTCAGGGCGTGTGCAAAAGGTGGGGCATGAAGGGAATGCCTGCATCTCATGGTGTTACAAAGTCTCACAGAAAGATGGGCTCTACAGGCGGCGGCGGTGTAAGTCAACATTTTACTGCCTTTAGACATTAGTTTGGTAAACTAGATCAGTAGTTCTCAATCTGTCGTTCACCACATGCGGCATCCATCTTTCTAGATGTCTGGGGCTAAAAAAAAACTAATAAAGTTTTAATTTTATATAGGCTATTACATAAATTTCACCATCAACAAATGCATTAAAAATGTTTTCTTAAATGAGGCTTTTTACTATAGTTACATCATTTTTCACAGACATATCAACTTGATATAATTATTGCTGGGATGTTCTTAGGTGGCCTTTTGGCTTATTTATGTTCTCACATTATGTTATATCAAAAAGAAATCAGATTTGATCACTGAACGTATCTTGCTCCTAATAGTTGTTATAGTGCAATGGGAGTAATTCTTTTTGTTTTCAAAATTAAATAAACTCATACCTTTTTTAAAACAAGATTAAAAAGTCTTATAAAGAATATACCAAGTATACTGGTTCACAGTTACAATCACACAAATTTATTGCCATTAAAGTAAAATAATGTCCCCCTCTCAAGCTTTACGATCTATGGCGCAGATGATGTAAAGGTCATCTGTTTCTGTGGCCCATAGTTTAATAAAGGTGTCATGTGGCCAACACATGCCTTTACTTTTCTCCAACTATTTTCAGGTGCCCTAAGATCTAAAATTAAAAATCCCAGGACCTCTCTTTTTGGAAGCCAAGTACCTTACCACTCAGCCACCATTGTTGCCATTGACATGTCTATAATTGTTTTGGCATTTGTCAAGTAAAGAAAACTTTAAAATGTTAAGGATGTATTCTTAGGTGCAGCAGCTACTTATGATCTTCCAAAAGTGTACACTTTGTTTTTTTTAAAAACTAAATATATATATATAGATATTGATATACAGTATATATTCATTGCAATATATTCAGTAAAACTGACTTGCTGGTCTGCATATGAGTTTGTGTAACACAAACGCAAACTTCTTTTACTATCTTCTTCTTTCATTTTCTTGTTGTCCAGGATAAAGATGGTATTTGGAAAGGCAAGCACATGCCTGGAATTATGGGAGATATCTTGAGAACACAGTATGGTCTGAAAGTAAGTGTACTTGTGCTGTTCATAAAGTTAGCAAAAATAAAAACTTACCATAGGATTCTGTTTTCATCTGTTTCCTTGATGAGTTTTTAGGTTTTTTTTTTGTGTGTTTTTTTTTTAGAAACTTTATGTAACAGCCTGAATTATTATTTGTCTGCTATGCTTCAATTATATATAGATCTAGTTATTACAACTCTCCATCTTATGTCTGCTTTCCTTCCAGAAATACAGAAACACCAATAAGTCCTGCACATAACTATTGATTCTTGTTGAAACACTAGTCCTACTGTTTCTTACACTTCATCAACTTTGTGGTGTAATATTTGTCCCAGATTAAACAGGACTGCATTACTTGGTCGATATGAAGATCCCTTTTTTGAGACTAGATTTTTTTAAAAAGAAAATAAATATTTCCTGAGCCAAAAACAGGGTATTGCAACAAAGAAGCACATGTTTCAAAAGTTCTATCAAAAAGGGGGCACATGCTGTGAGGACCTTCTTCTTTCATTTTTTATGTTGGAGAGTTCAGATTAGTAATCTATATCTGAGATGAACCGCGCAGTGGTTTCTAGATCAGGCAGTTCTCCAAATAGTTTTTCTGCTATAGGAGGGTTTTGGGGCCAGAGTCTTATTCGTGACTCTTGATAGTGTATGCAGCTTTGAAGAACATGGTCAGCATTCTCTGTTGATGCTCCGCAAGGGCAAGTTTCGTTTGTCCCGACTTTAATCTTCTGGCTGTGAGGACCATATTAAATTTTTCAAAAAAGAAATGTGGCCCAATCAGCTGCTACCCCCCTTCTGCAGAAAACAGCTACTTTGGCACCTGCAATCTTTCTAGATCTACAGGGTAGAATAAAAAGGTTAAATCTTTAATTAAAACAAAAAATAAAACCTTTAATGACATCAAGTATGATCAAATAAATGCTGTACTTGCTTTGGCAGGAGTTTTTAAGCTTTTTACATTCAACTCCTGGATATTGTTAATCTGTTGTAATGACCTGGTTGTGTTAATATTATTCATGATCAATAAGAGCTTTTTTTTTAAAACCCATATGTGATTGACAGGACATAAACATATTCATTGAGTGAGACTCCCTGCTAAGTTGAGAATACTGAGAAGTGAGAGCTTGAATGTTTGGATGTGTTTAGATACACAGAGTACATGAACTTTGGTCCTGTTGAATACTTATCCTTGTTGAATCAATACTTGGTAAGCTGAGAACCACTGGGCACCAGCTGTAGCCTCAGCTTTGTGAAATGTTCTTATCTTGTGTCAACAAATATTTGACGAACTGGTTCTGAAAACTGGATCACTTCAGGGTGTCCTTGAATGGCTTTCTCTTAATGAAGTGTTACACTTGTCTTATGTAGTTGTTCGAAGATCCTGTGTGTTATGGAAGAATGCTCAGTTGAAATCGTTACTTTGAACTCTGGGTGGTCAAGTAGTTTAAAAAAATCAGATCTGTGTGTTTCAAGATTAATATGAATGAGGTATGGTTTTCAAGTGCTTAAGAGTCAGCAGTGAATCCTAAGTATCCAGCTCCTCCCCAAAATGTCAATAAATGTAAATATGGGCCAGAGCACACTGAGCAAGCTAAAACTAGAGAAGACACTGTCTCTAACTCATCACTGTCACTTATGAACTTTGAATGTTGGTAGGGGAATATAAAATTTAATCCTGAAGGATTTATCTTACAGCCCTAAGGCAAATATTCTACAAATCAGACCTAGTTTGAATAATATTTTTTTTTACATAAAGGTTTTCAATTGAAAGTTTTACAAAGAAATTAAGATTTTTATTTATTGACCCAATGACTGGGAGGATGGCCCTCATTCACCAAAATGAACGATCACATGATAATATTGATAAAACAACGAAAAAACTGTCACATGATAACCATTGTTGATTAAAATTAGATCATAATTTGTATAGAAGAGAAACACGGGGCTCAATGTTGTTTGTTTACAATTGGTGAATGAGATACATTCTTTTTTTTTACTAATAAGATCTTAATACAGACCTAGAAATTTTGTTTATGAATAGCAAATAACTACCCCTTGATTGTTGAATGAGGTCCATTCTTTTTTTTTACTAATAAGATCTTAATACAGACCTAGAAATTTTGTTTATGAATAGCTAATAACTACCCCTTGATTGTTGAATGAGGTCCATTCTTTTTTTTACTAATAAGATCTTAATACAGACCTAGAAATTTTGTTTATGAATAGCAAATAACTACCCCTTGATTGTTGAATGAGGTCCATTCTTTTTTTTTACTAATAAGATCTTAATACAGACCTAGAAATTTTGTTTATGAATAGCTAATAACTACCCCTTGATTGTTGAATGAGGTCCATTCTTTTTTTTACTAATAAGATCTTAATACAGACCTAGAAATTTTGTTTATGAATAGCAAATAACTACCCCTTGATTGTTGAATGAGGTCCATTCTTTTTTTTTACTAATAAGATCTTAATACAGACCTAGAAATTTTGTTTATGAATAGCTAATAACTACCGCTTGATTGGTGAATGAGATCCATTCTTTTTTTTTTACTAATAAGATCTTAATACAGACCTAGAAATTTTGTTTATGAATAGCTAATAACTACCGCTTGATTGGTGAATGAGATCCATTCTTTTTTTTTTACTAATAAGATCTTAATACAGACCTAGAAATTTTGTTTATGAATAGCAAATAACTACCCCTTGATTGTTGAATGAGATCCATTCTTTTTTTTTTACTAATAAGATCTTAATACAGACCTAGAAATTTTGTTTATGAATAGCTAATAACTACCGCTTGATTGGTGAATGAGATCCATTCTTTTTTTTTTACTAATAAGATCTTAATACAGACCTAGAAATTTTGTTTATGAATAGCTAATAACTACCGCTTGATTGGTGAATGAGATCCATTCTTTTTTTTTTACTAATAAGATCTTAATACAGACCTAGAAATTTTGTTTATGAATAGCTAATAACTACCGCTTGATTGGTGAATGAGATCCATTCTTTTTTTTTTACTAATAAGATCTTAATACAGACCTAGAAATTTTGTTTATGAATAGCTAATAACTACCGCTTGATTGGTGAATGAGATCCATTCTTTTTTTTTTACTAATAAGATCTTAATACAGACCTAGAAATTTTGTTTATGAATAGCTAATAACTACCGCTTGATTGGTGAATGAGATCCATTCTTTTTTTTTTACTAATAAGATCTTAATACAGACCTAGAAATTTTGTTTATGAATAGCTAATAACTACCGCTTGATTGGTGAATGAGATCCATTCTTTTTTTTTTACTAATAAGATCTTAATACAGACCTAGGAATTTTGTTTATGAATAGCTAATAACTACCGCTTGACTTCAAGCGAACAAACATCTCCAGAACAAATGAAACAAATACATGCATGTCTTTGTTCATTAATATAAACATTGGGTGTCATTTTTTTGTTAATGGATTCATATGTACATAAGAAAATCTTCAAGTTTTGGTAATGACAAATCTAAACCTAAAGATAAGACTAGGGTGCACCAAAATGGAATCCACATTTCTATGTGCCTGTCAATCTTGGATTCTGTCAACAGAATGGAGTGCAAAGTGCATGACTGGATGCATGACTGGATGCATGATGCATAGTTGAGTTATTGTACAAAGTCATTAGGCACAACTTATAGGAAAGACATCACAAATGAAGAAATTCACAACAGGATCAAAAAGTCCTAAACACCAACTCTGGCAGCACGACCATGTCAGAAAATTGTTAGGATTAGCAAAAGATATTTTTTTGTAACAAAAAACATACCAGTAAAAAGGAAAATAGGCAGCCAAAAGACTGATGGTAAGATATTTTCAAGGACGGAAATTTCCCTCGTTAGACGAGGCGAGATTCTAATGATGGCAATGCAAGCAGTGGATAGTGTTTCTTAGCTAAGATATTTTTTTAATCTTTTTTTTTATCTTCTTTTTTTTTAATTTAATTTTTTAAATTTTGTCTTCTCAGATCTGGAGAATAAACACAAAGTATAATGTCTTGTATGTCACTGGCGCTGCTGTCTGTGGCAGGCCGCACACCTTTGTCAGAGTGTATGACACTGTGCTGCCCCGCAAGAAGAGGCCAGAGTCCAGTTACGAGTCAGTGCCCATGCCTACCTGGTTTGAAGAAGATGCAACCGAGCCACTACCAGAAGAATATTTTGATTCTAAATTGTTCCAGTTTACAAGTCCCTCTTTAGAAATAGAGGAAGAAAAGAAATAATTTGGCTTTTTACTAGTTCCTTAAAAAAAAAAGAAATTACATAAAAAAAATGATTTGTTGTAAAATTTGTGTAGACTTATTTATGTTTGTTGTGTAAACTTATTTATGGTAGAAACATAATTTAGTGTTTTAAAAGTTTAAATTTGTCTTTGAGTTTGTTTTGCCTTCATCGTTTTAGCAACTGCAGATAATCTCAATAATTCTTTGCAAACATCCAAAAACAACAAATCTGATGAACCATGTAACAAGTTTGTCTCGAGATAATGTATCATTGGATTTAGGAGGGATGTTAGCAGATGACTTGAGACTGCTTCAGACTTTCCAATAGAAAGGAAGACTTTCATCCTAACCAAAGCTTACTGCTGATGGCGGCTAGGGTTCAAACCCATACCACAAGTCGTGGCACATAAATTAAACACATCCATCCATTCCAGTGGCGCTACAGCACATGGCCTGCTTAAGCACATCCGTCCATTCAAATCTCTCTTGAGCTTTTCATCTTCATGCCGGAACTTTGACGTTGTAGATCTAGATCCTCGATCCATCTTGTTCGTGGTCTACCTTTGGGATGCTTATGTCCGTATACAATTATTGCTCCTCTGCTCTCCGGCATTATTTCAAGGTGACCTGTCCAGTGAAGTTTTTTCTCATTTCCGTCACTGTAGGTGTGGGTCTTCATACAATTGATATATCTCATGGTTAGTCGGTGTCCTCCACTCAGTTTCCTCTTGTATAGCACCATAGACTTTTTAAAAGTATTTTCCGTTCTCAAGTATGAAACAGATTTTCTGTGTCCAGGTTTCACTTGCATACATTACCAGTACATGGCTACTGCTAATTATGCTTTGTATGAAGCTTTCTTTGTTTTCCTTGATGTTGCGCTCTTAATGGTGGCTACCTCCTGGCATTCATTCCCTTATTTCTGTCAGTACGTCATCAGTAGCACACATACGTCATCAGTAGCACACATACGGTACGCATATTGACATTGATTGTTGGACACATCCCCTGATATTTCTAAATTTTTTTTTATTTTTTTTTTTTACCTTTAGTTTGTGGCTGCATGCATTCAATCAGTACATAAATCTACACATTACAGTGCAATCAAGTTAACCACTAGCCATGTTAAATAAGAACACTGATTACTATCTAGTGACAGACGTCTGGAGACAAGTTATCTCCCCTGACAACTTTGTTATCACAGGAAGTTAAAAAAAAATGTAAACAGGGGACATACGATTAATGTCATTTTGTTTATATAGGTCATGCATTTGTGTTCAAAACATTGTTATTAAAGCGGTGGAGATCAAAGGTCAAGAAAAGAGCAAAGAGAGGCCACCACCGACACGATTCGGATCTACTTGTTTAAGCAAGTCAAATAAATCTGAAGGTGTCAGTCCCAAATAAGAAGTCTTTTCAAGGTGTTAGTCCCAAATAAGAAGTCTTTTTAAGGTGCTAGTGCCAAAAAAGAAGTCTTTTTAAGGTGTTAGCCCCAAACATTAAGACATCCAAAATTTTAAACACCGGATATACGTAATCGCTAGCTATTTATAGTTTTCCCGCCATTAATGACAATCTCTAATAAGGGTTTTTGATGAAAAAAAAAGTAGGCCTACTAAAACTGGTGTCCGGCTTGACCCCCACAACCTCTTTATGTGGTCTTTAAAAAAAACACACACACAATAAGTGTGTTTTTCTTTTACATTTATTTATGTTCATATTGTCTTTTTCTAAGGATTTAATGCCCCTGGGAATATGGATTTAGGCCTACGGCTCTTGGTTTCTTTACTTTTGTTTGTAAATTGTTTTTTCTCTCTCTGCCAGTCACATCTGTTTCTGTGTATTTGTTGAAGGATTAACTTCGCATTCAAAAAGTAATCTCTGGGCTTACTGCATCAGATTGTTTGGGATTCCTGGCAAGATCACGGTGGGTAATCGGATTCACTTCATCAGTACAAGATATGTTCTTTTTGTGTAGTTCCCGATGACAAAGGTTGCTATGGAAACTTCTTAGGTTCCTTAATAAATGGTGTATAGATTTATGATTGAATTGCATGGGACAATAATGTGTGAATATTGCATGTTTTTGTAACTTTAGCATTTTCATTGCGCTTTGGTCTCTATTCTACTATAACATGTTCAGTGTGCTCTGGTCTCCATTCTACTATAACATGTTCATTGCGCTCTGGTCTACATTCTACTATAACAATAACATGTTCATTGCTCTCTGGTCTACATTCTACTATAACATGTTCATTGCGCTCTGGTCTACATTCTACTATAACATGTTCATTGCTCTCTGGTCTACATTCTACTATAACATGTTCAGTACGCACTGGTCTACATTCTACTATAACATGTTCAGTGCTCTCTGGTCTACATTCTACTATAACAATAACATGTTCATTGCTCTCTGGTCTACATTCTACTATAACATGTTCAGTGCTCTCTGGTCTACATTCTACTATAACATGTTCATTGCTCTCTGGTCTACATTCTACTATAACATGTTCAGTACGCACTGGTCTACATTCTACTATAACATGTTCATTGCTCTCTGGTCTACATTCTACTATAACATGTTCAGTGCGCTCTGGTCTACATTCTACTATAACATGTTCAGTGTGCTCTGGTCTACATTCTACTATAACATGTTCAGTGCTCTCTGGTCTACATTCTACTATAACATGTTCATTGCCCTCTGGTCTACATTCTACTATAACATGTTCATTGCTCTCTGGTCTACATTCTACTATAACATGTTCATTGCTCTCTGGTCTACATTCTACTATAACATGTTCATTGCTCTCTGGTCTACATTCTACTATAACATGTTCATTGCTCTCTGGTCTACATTCTACTATAACATGTTCATTGCTCTCTGGTCTACATTCTACTATAACATGTTCATTGTGCTCTGGTCTACATTCTACTATAACATTTTCATTGCGCTCTCTGGTCTCCATTCTACTATAACATGTTCATTGCTCTCTGGTCTACATTCTACTATAACATGTTCATTGTGCTCTGGTCTACATTCTACTATAACATGTTCAGTGCTCTCTGGTCTACATTCTACTATAACATGTTCAGTGCGCTCTGGTCTACATTCTACTATAACATGTTCAGTGTGCTCTGGTCTACATTCTACTATAACATGTTCAGTGCTCTCTGGTCTACATTCTACTATAACATGTTCATTGCCCTCTGGTCTACATTCTACTATAACATGTTCATTGCTCTCTGGTCTACATTCTACTATAACATGTTCATTGCTCTCTGGTCTACATTCTACTATAACATGTTCATTGCTCTCTGGTCTACATTCTACTATAACATGTTCATTGCTCTCTGGTCTACATTCTACTATAACATGTTCATTGTGCTCTGGTCTACATTCTACTATAACATGTTCAGTGCTCTCTGGTCTACATTCTACTATAACATGTTCAGTGCTCTCTGGTCTCCATTCTACTATAACATGTTCATTGCTCTCTGGTCTACATTCTACTATAACATGTTCATTGTGCTCTGGTCTACATTCTACTATAACATGTTCAGTGCTCTCTGGTCTACATTCTACTATAACATGTTCAGTGCTCTCTGGTCTACATTCTACTATAACATGTTCAGTGCTCTCTGGTCTACATTCTACTATAACATGTTCATTGTGCTCTGGTCTACATTCTACTATAACATGTTCAGTGCTCTCTGGTCTACATTCTACTATAACATGTTCATTGCGCTCTGGTCTACATTCTACTATAACATGTTCAGTGCTCTCTGGTCTACATTCTACTATAACATGTTCATTGCGCTCTGGTCTACATTCTACTATAACATGTTCATTGCTCTCTGGTCTACATTCTACTATAACATGTTCAGTGCTCTCTGGTCTACATTCTACTATAACATGTTCAGTGCTCTCTGGTCTACATTCTACTATAACATGTTCAGTGCTCTCTGGTCTACATTCTACTATAACATGTTCATTGCTCTCTGGTCTACATTCTACTATAACATGTTCATTGTGCTCTGGTCTACATTCTACTATAACATGTTCATTGTGCTCTGGTCTCCATTCTACTATAACATGTTCAGTGCTCTCTGGTCTACATTCTACTATAACATGTTCAGTGCTCTCTGGTCTACATTCTACTATAACATGTTCATTGCTCTCTGGTCTACATTCTACTATAACATGTTCATTGCTCTCTGGTCTACATTCTACTATAACATGTTCATTGCGCTCTGGTCTACATTCTACTATAACATTTTCAGTGCGCACTGGTTTCTGTGCTATCATAACATGCTTGAATCACTTCGACCCAATCTTATGATCGTAAAGGAAAGAAGAAAAAAAAATATTTCGGACACTAGGATCACTTTAAATACACAGCATCCATCAAGAATCAAACTCGAGACTCTCAGCAGTTCAGTGTGTATAAACCACATGGCTGGGTTGCTGGATGGGCGTGTGGTTTGCATTAAGAAGTTTATATGAAAAAAAAAGGTCACGGTTCTATTCTCTTGATGCAATTTAAAAGAATGTCCACTTGATGCTACCATATTAATTGCAGTTCAAGAATAGAGCTGGCTTAGAAAAGTAGATCCTAAATCTACCCCCCCCCCCCAATTACAGGAAAGCGGGTGGATGCCTGGTCGTGCCGTGTGCGCCCTTACGACTCGATGAACCCGGGTTTAAACCTTTCCCGTCACATTTCCCCCCCCCCCCCCCAAAACATCCGCCGTCACGCACGAGGTTTGAACTAGGACGTAGTAATCAATCAGTCCTGAAGGAACAGCCACAAGACGTGTCAATTATAAAGTCTCTAAACCTAGCCAGGTTAAAATAAAAAGTCGAATCACACATTTAGCGCATCGATGTAGGTCAAGGCAAAATCAATTCATCCGCTGAATAGATATAAAACTAGGACATAACAACATGCGTTCTTAGCGACACACGCTATTGTATTTGCGAAGTCCGTCTGTCCCGTTTTAACAAAAAGAGCTATTAAAAATAGATTTCAGCATTGCCTTAAACATTTGTGCAAAACGTCTACCTTTGATCTTTCCAGGTATTCATTTTATCTGTCTGTTACTAAAGTAAGCATAGATAATCATAAACTCCACTTGTTTTTTTTCGGTCAAGAATGTCAAAAATTCAACTTGTCTTGCTAACGTAATGATTTTTAAAAAAACTTAGTTTAGAACTTTCCCTCCTTAACCCTTAAAGTGCTGAGCTGTTTTAAAATGAGTGCATACAAAATGAAATTACAATAAATAAACTACCACACGCGTTTTAAGGGTTAAAATCAAATGTAGGCTATTTATCTCCCTTTTTAGGATAGCAAATTAAAAATGACCCCAAAATTTGATTGTTCAGTTGAGGAGGATTCATTGAGTGTCAAATGCACAACCAAATTCTAATCCTAGTCTGTTTAACCCCTTGACCCCTACCGTTTCCCTTTTAAAATTTCACCACCTAATACGTCATTTTCTTCATATTGATCAATGGTGATGTCATCGGGAAAACCTGAAGAGATTAAATGGCTTCGTAACTTGGATAACGCAATACCGTCGTGTACAGTAAATAGTGTATGTATTGTGTTTAATTGTGAAATAACTTTGATCACATAGAACTTTAGGAGGCGCGGTAGCTGAGCGGTAAAGTGGTTGGCTTCCAAACCGGGGTTCGAATCCTGGTGAAGACTGGGATTTTTTAAATTTCGGAATCTTCGGGTTCCTCTGAGTCCACCCAGCTCTAATGGGTACCTGACATTAGTTGGGGGAAAAGTAAAGGCGGTTGGTCGTTGTGCTGGCCAGATGACACTCTCGTAGCCCACAGAAACAGATGATTTTGACATCATCTGCCCTGTAGACCACAAGGTCTGAAAGGGGAACGTTTACATAGAACTTTCATATTTAATTTAATCACAGTAACATGCTCTTTTTTTTTTTTTAAATTTACAATTGCACCTTCTCAATCCGGCTCTAGTTCGTCAATCAATAAAATACTGCCAAAGAGAAAAAGAAGAGGAAGCAATGTGAAGAAATGTATTAAGAAGATTGGAACATATTAAGAAATAAACAAACTAAACAAAGTTGGCAGGGACGCCATATTGTAAGATCATTGTTACCCACTAAATTATACAGTTACTTTGTGCTAAGAACGCATGTTTTAAAGTCTTATTTTATATCTATTCAGTCATTTCAAAAACAACAAAGCTTATCAAAAGGGGAAACACTCTGCTCTTAAAACTATATTTATCAATAATGTACAAGTCATTTCCCTCATTCCATATCGAATAAAAATAGGCTAATAAAATACAAGTAATTTATTCATTAATTGAGTATTTGTGTTTATTGCTTCATGTTTTATTACGCACAGACAGAAAGAGTGAGTTCACATAAGCTTTGTAAAAAGTGCACAGGGTGGCTGCCTGGCCGTGCGGTATGCGCGATAGACTGTCGTTCGGACTTGTCGATGGTCCCGGGCTCATACCCTGCCCGCTGCCATCCCTCGTCGTGCTGCGGCAGGTTTGGACTAGAAAGTCAATTATCGTCAACTTTGATGGAACATACGAAACGTGGAACTTTGATGGAACAGCCGAAACGTGGAACTTTGATGGAACAGCCGAAACGTGTTAAACATTTACAAAAAAAAAAACAACTATCATGCTTATTAATACTTCCGTATCCTGGACACCGGATACACCAAAGACTCCATTTATGAAAATCCCCCACATAACGTGTCTAGTGGTACAGTAATTTAATATGCTCAAACTGTTTCGGCCCCGTGTAGCCCGGCCAAAACTTTCTATTCTGTCAAATCAAAAATCTTTTAAGGACCACTGATACCACCTTCATAATCACAAACAGTTGGGGATACTAGCCAACTGAAGACCGTAGTAGACCACTAACAGTCACTTCTTTTTCCCACGCACATCTCCAGCGGCGAAGATAGGGTGGGGGGAGGAGGGGGAGAATTTGAAAATCTCTCCGGGCCCCCACTTGGGAGGGGGGCCCAAAATGAGTGTTCGAAATTGTTTTTTTTACATTAAATATTACCCAAAATACAGGGGCCCCCAATGAGGTCAAGCCCCCGGGCCCCCCGATTGATAGCGAATTCCTAGCTACGCCACTGCACATCTCTAGATCGATCTTTAATGTAAGCAGTGGTTCAGTGATAATACTGTCAATATATTGATAGCTACTTTATCACTGATGTTAACCGACATATTTGGTTTGTTTACCCGAGGATACAAGCCGGGGGGGGGGGGGGGGAGGGGGGGGAATCTGGTCGGCATGTCTTTGCACCAAGTATCACAGTAGCTCTAGATATAGGTCGTCATTTTTTTAGATGGACCGATGTAGACTTCAATCTTCGACCTCAAGTGTTAAACTCTTGCTTGAAAGAACTTTATTGTTAGTTCTCAGTAAAACCGAAGAGATTAAAATATAAAAATAGATCCGATTCATGTATAAATAAAAATTAGGTTAGGCAAAATGATTACTTCCCTTTGACTGAGTAGCCAATATTATCTTTATATGTTTAAACCATGGTTTAAAGGTTTAAACGAGTCATGCAGTTGGTTCCGCAAGGATGTCATTGCCGGAAGTGGTAATGGATGTAAGCATTCCACTACCTACAAAATGCTTCCTAATGGCATGCGTCTCAAATAGCCTCTGACAACCAGTCCAACTCCTGGCCTTCACGTGTGGCTCAGATATTGAGTCCGGAAGAACTGTTCTCACTAACAGGAGAAGGGGCAAAGGCGAGTAACTGGCGCCTTAACCAGTAAGCTTCGGGATGGAGGGGCTCGTTAGCTATGGCTGGCTACCCACCTAGGAGAAGGAAAACTCTGAATTCAAACATCTATTGCCTTGCAGCCATACACAATCACGGGAAAGGCTTCGGGAGTCAACCCTGAGGAAAAATCAGGAGCTGGCGACCCTAAGACAGTTTGCAGCACCCAGTGCTACACCCTGGCAGAACCTGCGACGCCGCTGAACCCAAACTGTTCCTTTGGATACATCAGCTGCGTGGAGAGGGGGGGGGGAACTGATGTGTGGGCTCCATCGTTCCGACCACATGCCCAGGCATTCATCTCATTTCCATGAGATGATCCATAGTCGCTTCGCGACTGAAGGATACCATAGGAGTTGATATATCATGACAGGCAACAATATAAATTGAATAGTCAGCATTGGCAAAGATTTGGTAAAATATTCAGAAGATCTTCAAGGAAAAAAAACCCACATCTTTTCAATGAAAAGGTATAGATCTTACAAAATGGATCGACTAGTAATCGAATCAGGCATCCTGAAGGCTTCAGTAAATTGCACTTGCCGAGGATGTAAGAAAGGTTCTCAAGGAGTGTGCGGCCTTCACACCAGCAATAGATGGCGCCACAGATCACGGTGTTAGAATAAACGTCTGCACTTCGTCTGCTGTCTGCAAGATCAAATCACTGTTTAAATCTATTTTAACAGTTTCACAAAAAGTAAATCGAAAAATGAATGCTATCCAACAACGCAATACATATATTTATCTAGAACATTCTAGGTCTGTTTATACTACGTCCTTGCCTTCTGTTGTTTTCTTGGTAACTAAGGGCCTAATTATTGTTTTTATCTGAAACGACACGAGCGCCACGAAGCGGAGAAAGAGGGGAGGTAATATTAGCATACCCTACTATATTTTTAACACGAATTCGTCATATTAAAACAGAAGAACCCCTTACATTCTTCATGTGATAATACCGAATGGAAGCTTCCTCTACCTGACTTGTTAAGCCATAAACAGTTTTCATTTGCTATTATCAATTCATATGTACACTTCGTTTTTAAAGTAATTCATATTTAGGGATCTTTGGGTACCTCTGAGTTCACCCAGCTCTAATGGGTACCTGACATCAGTTGGAGAAAGCAAAGGCGGTTGATCGTTGTGCTGGCCACTTTACACCCTCGCTAACCGTAGGCTACAGAAAAAGATGACCTTTACATCATCTGCCTTATAGATCGCAAGGTCTGAAAGGGGGAACTTTTCTTTACAATATTTAGAGCTAAATGGAACTCTTTTTAGTGATAAATCTATATAACGTCAATTAATTAGGCCTGGATTTTAAAAAGTTTCGAGGCCTAAATAGAGTAGGGCCCTATTTCATATCCGGCTTCGTTTGTTTATGTCTAAAACAAGTTTTGAATTTATAATATGTCAGTATTCTAATAGGCTGGCTTTTATTTAAAAAAAAAAATCCTTTTTTTTAGAATTTATAAAGATTTGTAAAGTTAATTAGCTGCCATTTAAATTGGGGCAACTGACAGAAGCTCCAGCACTGCGGCGTGAGGGGCAATGCCGTGGCTGACGCTCTAGCACGAGAAGGAGCGCTGGCCGTGCCCACTTTCGAGTCACCAAGTACGTTCCAACAGGCTACGACAGTAATACGAGAGTGGGTACATGAAAAGTGGTTGAAATCCTGGGATGACTCCAACACTGCCAGGGGAGTCTGGCAGCACATGCGCCACCCAAATCGAGAGGACCCGTGGTGGAGGCTAAAAAGGTCGGAACAAACAACAATAGCGCAGTGGCGTACGGGACACTGCCCCATAGGTGCGTACTTCGCCCGGTTCGGCCAAATTTTGATGCCCGTTGCCGACACTGCGGGGAATCAGAAGAGACGGTGGCGCACGTCTTGCAAGAGTGTCCGCAGCACCGCGAGCTGCGGGAAGACGTATCTAGTGGTTCACTATGTTTGTACGGAAGCTATGAGGCTCTACGCCAAACAGCAGAGTTCCTTACCAGGGCACTACGGGAGACCTAGGTCTCCCTGCCTTGTCACCAATTGGAGTTCATCTCAGGGCTCAATTAGGTCTCACCAGCTACATGAGGAGGCACAAAACCCCAGTGCAAAGTCTTTAGCCCACAGGAGGACTTAAGTAGCATATACATATAGGCATATCTGCATTAGATACTGGCAGTCCAGAAATCCATTCTTTAAAATTAGAAAACAAAATTAAGAAAGATAGCCCTTATGAACTACATGTATTGGTCCAGCGTTAAGAGAATCAATAGAGAACTTATTCCAATCGTGCGCGTGCTAGCAGCCGTCTGCTTTTTTATTTTCTTCCAATACTTCGTTCAAGGCCAGAATAAAAAAATACGCAGTGAGCAAATTACTTCGCAGAAAGTAGGCTATATGTAAAAAGAAAAAAAAAAGAACAAAGGTTGCTGCAGAGGTACGCTTGTGTTCATTAGCTGTCACCTTGACACACTTTACAAATAATTTCTTCACTCTACTTTTGGTTTTGTTACGCGTCCAGTCTAGCGTTATAAAGTGTCGCCCTGTAATCTGCTTGTTCGCATGCAAAGAAAGACAACTCTGCATGATGGAAACAGAAAAATAAATGTAAATAGCATAAGCGATTTTGGAGTAAACAAAGTGTTGTCTTCCCTTGATCGGTTGAAAATAGGCCAAGTTGTATATCATCTGAGTTAATTTATTCCACGTAAAGAGGTCAAATTAAAATAGTCCCGCAAAAAATGCATGTGCATGGTGATAACTACAATAATAGGCGGACAGAAAATAGTCCCTAGTTTAATTGCACTTGGCAATCTTAAATCTATAGAAAGAAATCAATGTATTTTTCGTTCCCATCCCCCCCCCCCAGTGGCGTAGCTAGGGTGGGGGTTGAGGGGGAAAATCTGAAAATCCCCCCAGGTCCAAACTTGAGGGGGGCCCCAAATTATTGTTTTTTACATTCAATATTACAAAAATGCAGGGGCCCCCAAAGAGGTCGTCAAGCCCCCACCCCACCCGGGCCCTCAAAAGATGGAAAATTCCTAGCTACGCCCCTGTCCCCCCCCCTCCTCTTTTTATTCCCAGAACAACTATGTCACTCTATGTCTAGCAATAGTTCCATCAAATAGAAAATGAATTGTTCATGTAGAACAGTTTTGGAAAGGAAAAGAAGAGGCTATTAAATACCATCTAGGCCTAGGCCAATGATGTCCAATTTAAGCTTTTTCGCAATGGGTGGCATCACTAAAAAAAATAAAATTACTAATAGAGTTTGTGTTTTTCACACCAACTCAAATGCGGTCACCGTCCTTTGGCAATCTCTTTGATAGCCAATGCAGCTAAGGAGGCACGAATATCAGAAGCTATGAAGTACAATGTATCAATAGCCACAATGTTGCTTTCCTCCGTACAAAATAGATGTCTGATTCACAAACTGATTCACAGACATTTGATTCACAGACAACTGATTCAAACAAAACTGATTCATATATATATATATATTGTTTTGGCGAATGATAAAGTTATATTCAGAAGTGTTATAAAAATGACAGTATGTCTATAATCATTTCTTAATTTAGCCTCCTCTGTTTTTTGTTTTTGTTTTTTACTATTAGTAGTGAATAGTTTCAAAAATGGTGTTTTTATTTTTAAAAAAAAAAATTTATGAAAAGAAAAAAAAACGGTTCATTTTCAGAAGGTAAACTTGTTCGTTTCACCTGAACTTTTCAAGCTGCAAAGTTTTCTAGAAATTGAATATTCAATTTCTTTTCTAGTATTTGGTGTCTAAACGGGACGGACAGACAGACGGTCAGACCCCACAAAACTAATATCATCTTTTATCCTTTCGGGGCCGCTAACAATCGTCGAATAAAGGAACAGATCATCCAGTGGCGTAGCATCCATGACGCTAAGGGGTTCAATGAACCCGGGCCCACGACGATTAGGGGTCCAAAGCCTGTGGCGTAACGAAGATGGCGCAAAGGGGTTCATTGCACTTGGGGCCATAACTCTTGACTAGTTGGGGCCTACGTGAGAACTTACGAATGACACTAAGGGAAAAAGATGTACTTTAGTAAAGGCCTATAAAAAAAAAAAAGAACCCGAAAAGCTCCCTCAAAAAAGTCCTAAGCGTTACAGGAAACTGTATATTCATTTTAAAACATTAACCCGTTTTTTTAAGCTAGAGTGTATGCATCAGCGGCTTGGATTGCTTTAATGTAAGGAACATCTTTCCATCAGGTTTATTGTAGTGGCGGCTATTGCGGCTATTGTTGCCAGACCGTCCCATTGATAGTATTAGTATATAGTATTAATAAAAAAAAAGGGGGGGGGGAGAGTTTGGTTAAGAAAATTTTAAGGTGTGGTACAGAAAAAAAAAAGAAAGGGCTTGTGGAAAGGGCTTGTGGCTACTGGGTTTGATGAGAATTAGTTTTGATTCTAAAAATTGTGTATCCTAACCAATAAAGTAGATACTATAAAACACTTGCATTAACTAACACTTAATTAAGACGACAGCATCCTCGGAAGTTTTCATCACATCGCTTTTTTTTTTTTGTCTTCTGTATAGTGCAGGCGGTTGTCAACTTTTTATGCTCGGCGACCCCTTTTTACATTCCCCCACTCTGCCGCGACCCCCCCCCCCGGCCAAACACACACATACAGCAATAGAAGAGTAGACAATAACAATCCATATTTTCGATGGTCTTAGGCGACCCCTGTCTAATCGTCAATCAACCCCCAAGGGGGTCGCGATCCACAGGTTGAGAACCCCTGGTATAGTGTAAAAAAAAATGTTGATGTCATCATTAGAACAGAATAAACTGTGAGGCTAAAACTATGGTGCTACTTCCAATATGAGTGGATAGTACAATGGCCTTCGGGCATTGCTTCATCAAAAGAAGCCGCTTGCGTTCACCGTTTTAACCACGACTTTAACTTGGTCCTAATTGATTCCGTTAGCTGTGTTCAAAACGTCGCAGCTGTTATATGGCTTGGTATGTGCGGGTTTTTTTTTTGCTGACAGCATCTCAAGATGGGCGCGTCTTGAACCAATAGAGAGAGAGCATAGTTAATAGAACACTCAAATACTTTTACCCGCAAGGAATAGAACAAGATTCAGATATTTTGATGTCGTAAAGCTGTGCACACAAACGACATTCAGATATTTTGATGTCGTAAAGCTGTGCACACAAACGACATTCAGATATTTTGATGTCGTAAAGCTGTGCACACAAACGACATTCAGATATTTTGATGTCGTAAAGCTGTGCACACAAACGACATTCAGATATTTTGATGTCGTAAAGCTGTGCACACAAACGACATTCAGATATTTTGATGTCGTAAAGCTGTGCACACAAACGACATTCAGATATTTTGATGTCGTAAAGCTGTGCACACAAACGACATTCAGATATTTTGATGTCGTAAAGCTGTTCACACAAACGACATTCAGATATTTTGATGTCGTAAAGCTGTGCACACAAACGACATTCAGATATTTTGATGTCGTAAAGCTGTTCACACAAACGACATTCAGATATTTTGATGTCGTAAAGCTGTGCACACAAACGACATTCAGATATTTTGATGTCGTAAAGCTGTTCACACAAACGACATTCAGATATTTTGATGTCGTAAAGCTGTTCACACAAACGACATTCAGATATTTTGATGTCGTAAAGCTGTGCACACAAACGACATTCAGATATTTTGATGTCGTAAAGCTGTGCACACAAACGACATTCAGATATTTTGCTGTCGTAAAGCTGTTCACACAAACGACATTCAGATATTTTGATGTCGTAAAGCTGTGCACACAAACGACATTCAGATATTTTGATGTCGTAAAGCTGTGCACACAAACGACATTCAGATATTTTGATGTCGTAAAGCTGTGCACACAAACGACATTCAGATATTTTGATGTCGTAAAGCTGTTCACACAAACGACATTCAGATATTTTGATGTCGTAAAGCTGTGCACACAAACGACATTCAGATATTTTGATGTGGTAAAGCTGTTCACACAAACGACATTCAGATATTTTGATGTCGTAAAGCTGTTCACACAAACGACATTCAGATATTTTGATGTCGTAAAGCTGTGCACACAAACGACATTCGGATATTTTGATGTCGTAAAGCTGTGCACACAAACGACATTCAGATATTTTGATGTCGTAAAGCTGTTCACACAAACGACATTCAGATATTTTGATGTCGTAAAGCTGTTCACACAAACGACATTCGGATATTTTGATGTCGTAAAGCTGTTCACACAAACGACATTCGGATATTTTGATGTCGTAAAGCTGTTCACACAAACGACATTCAGATATTTTGATGTCGTAAAGCTGTTCACACAAACGACATTCAGATATTTTGCTGTCGTAAAGCTGTTCACACAAACGACATTCAGATATTTTGATGTCGTAAAGCTGTTCACACAAACGACATTCGGATATTTTGATGTCGTAAAGCTGTGCACACAAACGACATTCAGATATTTTGATGTCGTAAAGCTGTTCACACAAACGACATTCAGATATTTTGATGTCGTAAAGCTGTTCACACAAACGACATTCGGATATTTTGATGTCGTAAAGCTGTTCACACAAACGACATTCAGATATTTTGCTGTCGTAAAGCTGTTCACACAAACGACATTCAGATATTTTGATGTCGTAAAGCTGTGCACACAAACGACATTCGGATATTTTGATGTCCTAAAGCTGTGCACACAAACGACATTCAGATATTTTGATGTCGTAAAGCTGTTCACACAAACGACATTCAGATATTTTGATGTCGTAAAGCTGTGCACACAAACGACATTCGGATATTTTGATGTCCTAAAGCTGTGCACACAAACGACATTCAGATATTTTGCTGTCGTAAAGCTGTTCACACAAACGACATTCAGATATTTTGATGTCGTAAAGCTGTGCACACAAACGACATTCGGATATTTTGATGTCGTAAAGCTGTGCACACAAACGACATTCAGATATTTTGATGTCGTAAAGCTGTGCACACAAACGACATTCAGATATTTTGATGTCGTAAAGCTGTGCACACAAACGACATTCAGATATTTTGATGTCGTAAAGCTGTTCACACAAACGACATTCAGATATTTTGATGTCGTAAAGCTGTTCACACAAACGACATTCAGATATTTTGATGTCGTAAAGCTGTGCACACAAACGACATTCAGATATTTTGATGTCGTAAAGCTGTGCACACAAACGACATTCAGATATTTTGATGTCGTAAAGCTGTTCACACAAACGACATTCAGATATTTTGATGTCGTAAAGCTGTGCACACAAACGACATTCAGATATTTTGATGTCGTAAAGCTGTGCACACAAACGACATTCAGATATTTTGATGTCGTAAAGCTGTGCACACAAACGACATTCAGATATTTTGATGTCGTAAAGCTGTGCACACAAACGACATTCAGATATTTTGATGTCGTAAAGCTGTTCACACAAACGACATTCGGATATTTTGATGTCGTAAAGCTGTTCACACAAACGACATTCGGATATTTTGATGTCGTAAAGCTGTTCACACAAACGACATTCAGATATTTTGATGTCGTAAAGCTGTTCACACAAACGACATTCAGATATTTTGATGTCGTAAAGCTGTTCACACAAACGACATTCGGATATTTTGATGTCGTAAAGCTGTGCACACAAACGACATTCAGATATTTTGATGTCGTAAAGCTGTTCACACAAACGACATTCAGATATTTTGATGTCGTAAAGCTGTTCACACAAACGACATTCGGATATTTTGATGTCGTAAAGCTGTTCACACAAACGACATTCAGATATTTTGCTGTCGTAAAGCTGTTCACACAAACGACATTCAGATATTTTGCTGTCGTAAAGCTGTTCACACAAACGACATTCAGATATTTTGCTGTCGTAAAGCTGTTCACACAAACGACATTCAGATATTTTGATGTCGTAAAGCTGTTCACACAAACGACATTCAGATATTTTGATGTCGTAAAGCTGTTCACACAAACGACATTCAGATATTTTGATGTCGTAAAGCTGTTCACACAAACGACATTCGGATATTTTGATGTCGTAAAGCTGTTCACACAAACGACATTCGGATATTTTGATGTCGTAAAGCTGTTCACACAAACGACATTCAGATATTTTGATGTCGTAAAGCTGTTCACACAAACGACATTCAGATATTTTGATGTCGTAAAGCTGTTCACACAAACGACATTCAGATATTTTGATGTCGTAAAGCTGTGCACACAAACGACATTCAGATATTTTGATGTCGTAAAGCTGTTCACACAAACGACATTCAGATATTTTGATGTCGTAAAGCTGTTCACACAAACGACATTCAGATATTTTGATGTCGTAAAGCTGTTCACACAAACGACATTCAGATATTTTGATGTCGTAAAGCTGTTCACACAAACGACATTCAGATATTTTGATGTCGTAAAGCTGTGCACACAAATTACTTTGTGTTCCTCTAGGAGAAAAAGATCGCCAGGAGGTTGCAGCAATTAGGAGGAAATTAGAAACATTCGTTTTTATTGTTCTGCTTATTGTCGAGTATAAAATTGTAAGCGCAGTCAGCGTTGTGTTGGAAATGTTGGAAATTGAGCAGCAAGATGTACATAAAGAACAGAAAGTATTGGAATGTCTTTTGGCGAATGTACCGATACATTTAGATTACTCAGTGGTTTTGTCACACACTACCTTCGTCTTATTTCAGGGAGGCAGGGCCGGTCTTAGGCCACTGCAACCTATGCGGTCGCAGTGGGCCCCGCGCTTTCATAGGCCCCGCGCTAATTCTATGTGCAAATATTAAATTGCAAAATTTATACGAAAAATTCATGGAAATGTCCTGCATTTATTAAAATCTCCTGAAAACTCATAAAAATCTCCTGAAAATTTAAAAAAAATTCCTGAAAAATAGACAAAATTGTCATTTGTGGATGTCAAACCTACGTGCGATAAAAAAAAAAGGCTTTGTCAACTTTCATGTAATAAAATGTAATAATCGGACGAATTTTCACCATAACCGAAAGTTCCAATACCTTATTTACTTTTATAGTCACTGGCATATCAATATGTCAAAGGTTGCAAGGTTCGTAAAGTAAAGTTAATTTGATCGCTATTTCGTACTTAGTAAAGAATGAATAAAATGCAAAGTCGATTTTTTTTTCTAATACAAAATCTTAATTTTTACTTATCATCCGTATTGCCACACAGACTAGGCCCCGCGCAATCAGTTTCGCATAGGGCCCCGCATTCGTTAGGACCGGCCCTGCGGGGAGGGGAGCCCAGCAAGATATTTTTGAACCCGGACCTTCGGATACCTTGCTACGCCACTGAAAGCATTCACTCTATTGATCTTAAAATGTATATTTTCTCAAATATAAACAGCCGACGTATCTTTATATTTAGGCAATAGGCATAATTCTAATAGGAATACAACAAGTGTGATGTGTGTGTGGGAGGGATATACGTGGAGGAATTAATGTGTTTTTCAATAGGCTACATGTGTGTGTATATATATGTGTATAGTGTGTGTCTGTGTTTTGTATGTGCACATAACACGATTTATTTCTGTCACTAGCCCTCAAATGTTCAAGCAAGCATAACATGCCGTTTTTAATGGACCCTCCACTTTGTGTTCACGTGATCAGAATGGGGCCAACGTCAAGTCAAAATTTAGAAAAAAAAACACAAAAAAACATGCTTTTAATTATGACATTTAAATTTATTTTTGTATGAAACATAATTTTAAAATCCAATGACTCATAGATTAAAGTAAGATGTAATGATCTGGTGGGGGTGGTAAGGGGCGACCCCCACCCCTCAACTGCCCCCCATCTCTGTGTGTGAGGGGGTGACGTTTAATTTTCGTAGAGATATCATGTGTACAAAAATATTTACTTATCTTAATAATATAGACTACTTATTGATATTTGATTTTTTTTTTTTTTATGTTTGGTTGCCCCCCACCCTTTTTTTTTTTCTTTTCTGGTATGTCGGCCGATTTTTTTTTTTGGGTAGGGGGAATAGTTGTTATGATGTTTTGTTTTTTTTACCCCTTAGTTAGCCTATTAATAGTAAAAATAGTATACAAACAAACTATTTATGTAAATGTATTCAATCTACTTACAAAGGTTAATTAGAAAGTTTTAATCTTTAACATACACAATTTATTAAAAAAATCTATTTTAGAAAAATTTATCTCAAGAATCAAAATGAGTATTGATCTATTACTTTGTGATTGGATGCAGGATATGGAGATGGTTGAGGGGCGTTCAAGGGCAGCCTGGCCTACCAGGGAATCGAAAAAAACACCTCAAGTACACGTCTGGACTCTACTTTGAATCTCCCGCCAAAAAGTTCATGTTTTTAAGAAACTTTTAAGAAACTTTCTAAATTAGTTTGAAATATGGTTTTAAATGGAAAATAAATCGCGAAGAGGGCGGAGTCACTTTTGTTTTTTTTCTGTTTTTTTTTAATATTTATTTTTCCTATGCGAGCGCACACACACACACACACACACACACACACACACGCACACAACGGAAGCTCCATTTGTTTCCGTCCCCCTTCCCCTGAGCATAAAATTGATTCACTACTAACCAGGTCAATGTTAAGTTAGAACTAACGAAAAGTCGATTTAAAAAAAAATTACAATTTTAATCTACCGCTGAACTAGATTGAAAGAGAATCTGACGTCTGCTGTCTTATCGGCTAAAAGGTCAAACAAGAGTTTTACGATTAGAGTTTTAAACTGCTGGTGTCATCTGTTTCGGTTTTTTCTTTGTTTGTTTGTTGTTGCTTTTTTATTCATTAGTTGATCTATTAATTATTATTATTGTTTTCTGTATATAAAAGCCAAAGTCCTAGCTCGATGGTTGACTCATCACTAATCCTCTCACATTCGTTGGATGAATAAATACGAAAATTTAACCCTTTGAGACTATCGTTTACAGAGAACAGCTAAACCCTTTTCTTGGTCGAAACGACAGCCATTAAATTTCCCCCGAAATGATATAAATGTATTTTTGTTGTCAGGTTCGTCCATAGTTCGTTCAATTGCATTTTTCATATAGGCGACATGCAAATGTTAAATAGTAGGCTACAAAATTAGACTTCCGCTTTTACCCTTTAGACTCGTGTTGTAATTTAGCCTCTAAGGAGTCTAAACACTAGGATTTGTATGCACTAATTGTAAAAAAAAAGCTCAGCTCTTTAAGGGTTAATAAGGCTTGACTTCGAGTCCGACGATTAATGAGGAATGCAGTATTTCCCGTGGATACGCAGCCCTAACCCACATATTTTGCCACAAGCATTACGGCTAATGCATAATGGCGTTTTTATTTATCGCGCGTAGGATTGGCTTTTTCCATATTCAATGACACCCCTAAACGACAATTTTTGTCTATATATTCTGTATCTTTTAAGGACGTTTTGGTATATTTTGCAATTTCGGGAGATTTCCAGGAGCTTCTGGTAAATCGACAGGAGGGCGCGGGAAATCTCTTTTAAGTTATAAAATGGTTTAATTTAATATTTTATACACCTTGAATTAGCGTAGGTCCTATGAAAGTGCGGGGTCCACTGCGGTCGCATAGGTTGCAGTGTCCTAAGGCCGGCCCTGCAAAATAGCGCAGTATACTACGCCACCGGTCGACTAGTTGTTTATATTCATCTGGACACCATGTAGGTAAAATACAGTGAAGCCAGAAGGTTTATTAGTTTTATGATTCCACATTGGAGGCCGTCAAGACGTTTGTAGCTGATTTCATCAAAGCACACTCACGAAGCTGATGATGATGCTGAAGATGATAATGAAGATGATAAAGACGATGGTAAGGATGATAAAGATGAAGATGATGATGAAGATAAAAAGACGATGATAAGGATGATAAAGATGATGATGAAGATGATAAAGACGATGGTAAGGATGATGATGATGAAGATGATAAAGACGATGGTAAGGATGATAAAGATGATAATGATGAAAATGATAAAGACGATGGTAAGGATGATAAAGATGATGATGATGAAAATGATATAGACGATGGTAAGGATGATAAAGATGATGATGATAAAGACGATACGAATAGGATCGTGATTTTGATGATGATGATGATGATGATGGCAATGATGAGGATGATGACTAGGATGATATATGAACTATTTTTACAAGCTCTTTTCGTTTGTATATCTAGGTCACTTCTGAGGGGACTGACTAGATGGGCATTCAGGCAAATGTCTGGTGGGCCTGTACCCAAATGGGCCTGTGGAGCCACCGAAAGGGTAGCATGGAATACCATGGATACTAATTTAATGTAACACATTTTCCGAAATAATGTAATAGCCTACATCCGTACACAGTGCTACTAGTAAGCTTCATCCTTTTAGGACCTATACACTTAATGATCGTAACTGTACTTCAAGATACAGAGTTCATTGTATGCATGTGTACTGTTATCGATACGTAATGACTTTGAGGACAAGAAGATCTAGAATTGGAGGCCCATCATATGACAAGTTATGGGCCGGATTGCATTGAAATGCCCGGGCCGATTTTGATACCCAGTCCGCCCCTGGGTTATTTTAAATAAATTTCATCTCTTCCAAGATGGATACACCCGGTGCACTTTTATCTCTAGATCTCACAAATTTTTGCCTATTCGAAGACTAGATCTTTCCCCTTGAAGTTTAAATTTAGCAGCCGGCAAAATGATTAATAGATTTTTTTTGTAGAGGCCGATTTAAAAATAGAAATGAGAGAAGACACACTTTATACAATTGAATGATTTCGTTACATATTTAAATCTAGGGCCCAGGAACATGCAGTGACCTTCGGTTTTCACGTCATCAGCTAATGCTGGTCACGTGATCCGTAAGCGTCAATATTCAAGTACTGACACACCTTTATTTTAAACAGAAATTCTGTCAGCTATACATAATGCTTGCGCTCATATGCTTTCATATTGCCCCACTGAACTAGACATTATTTTCATGAATGATGAGCTACAAGCCATCACCATTGGCGCTGCCAGGATCCAGGTTAATTCAAAGGAAGTAACATTTATTGAAGCTTCCTTAGTCTTGTAGACTCCTTTCTCTTTGATGCAGTGTTACCTTTCTGCTGGTGTTATAAAATAATTTATATTATTCTAATTCTTATGTTATTGTAAAAGGATCTTAAATTTACAATGGTTTTGACAACTGGACTATTTTTATACCTAAAATGGGTGCGTGTGTGTGAGAAATTAAAAAAAAAAACAAAAAAAAACACAACTTAAATTTTTGTCTATCACTTTTACAGTCTGGGAACCCTTTAAATTTCCGATGCATGTGTCACGCGCCACATCAACAACTATAAAAAAAAAAAGTTCGATTCCGTTGGAACCGATCGCCAGCGTCCGTACTGGGCAGACGTTTTAGGGGCCGGATAGCGCAAGTCACGTCCAGTAACACAAACACACACACACAATCGTTGCATCAGAGCTGTCGGGATGTCAAAACTGCATCAGAGGGTTGTCGGGATGTCAAAACTGCATCAGAGGGTTGTCGGGATGTCAAAACTGCATCAGATGGTTGTCGGGATGTCAAAACTGCATCAGAGGGTTGTCGGGATGTCAAAACTGCATCAGATGGTTGTCTGGGTGTCAAGACTGCATCAGAGGGCTGTCGGGTGGCAAGACTGCATCAGAGGGCTGTCGGGTGGCAAGACTGCATCAGAGGGCTGTCGGGTGTCAAGACTGCATCAGAGGGCTGTCGGGTGGCAAGACTGCATCAGAGGGCTGTCAGGTGGCAAGACTGCATCAGAGGGCTGTCGGGTGGCAAGACTGCATCAGTGGGCTGTCGGGTGGCAAGACTGCATCAGAGGGCTGTCGGGTGGCAAGACTGCATCAGAGGGCTGTCGGGTGGCAAGACTGCATCAGAGGGCTGTCGGGTGGCAAGACTGCATCAGAGGGCTGTCGGGTGGCAAGACTACATCAGAGGGCTGTCGGGTGGCAAGACTGCATCAGAGGGCTGTCGGGTGGCAAGACTACATCAGAGGGCTGTCGGGTGGCAAGACTGCATCAGAGGGCTGTCGGGTGGCAAGACTACATCAGAGGGCTGTCGGGTGGCAAGACTACATCCAGAGGGCTGTCGGGTGGCAAGACTGCATCAGAGGGCTGTCGGGATGTCAAGACTACATCAGAGGGCTGTCGGGATGTCAGGACTGCATCAGAGGGCTGTCGGGTGGCAAGACAGTATTAAAGAACGGATAAAATAAAACAAGACAGTATCAAACAAAATATTTTTAAAAAGCGCATATAAAGTAAAGGACTGCACCCTTAATGACATATTTCTAAATATTGTAATATTAATTTCCCTTTTTCAATATCAAACAAGGGAGTAATAATTTGTACAAAATTTGTACCAGACTGACAGACGGAGTGAGTTAATATAAGCTCTGTAAAAAGGAAGTGAGTTGATATAAGCTCTGTAAAAAGGAAGTGAGTTGATATAAGCATTGTAAAAAGGAAGTGAGTTGATATAAGCTCTGTAAAAAGGAAGTGAGTTGATATAAGCTCTGTAAAAAGGAAGTGAGTTGATATAAGCTCTGTAAAAAGGAAGTGAGTTGATATAAGCTCTGTAAAAAGGAAGTGAGTTGATATAAGCTCTGTAAAAAGGAAGTCGGTTCTCAGACTAAATTTCCAGGAATGTCAGACTACGAAGAGAGTGACAGACTCGTGCAGATTAAGAGTTCCTAAAAGTTTGATGAGCCAGAGTGATAGTTCATCTCTTTCAATTGTGTCATGAAACTAATACCTTTGGTAATACCTCTAGCCAGAGGCGTAGTGAGCAAAACGTACGCCCCGGGGCAAGAAACTTTATTGGCGCCCCCGCCCAACCCCATTTTTCATTAACATCACATAGAAATATATTCTTATAAATAAACGATTTTAATAATAATATAATACAAACAACCCTAGAATGTATTACTTAACTTAAATTACTACAATATTTTTTTTTGGCGCCTCACTGTATGTGGCGACTCCATTGGTGGCGTACGGGGCATCGTGCCCCTTGCCCCCCCCCCCCTCACTACTCCTCTGCCTATCGCTGATTTACTATTTTCTTATTATCGTGCTAAGTGTGTTTGTGATTATATGTTAGTATTTCCCTAGCTCTAGCCCAAACGCTGAGTTAGTCTAATTACATGAACTTTGACCCCAAACGTTAGTATTACACTGTGATTATACTGACTCGTTACTGAGCGTCGTCATGACGCAGTCTTCCACTTGCACTTGTGTGAGGGTGTGGTTCGGTGGGTGAAGTGCATGTGTGTCTCTCGGGAAGATCAATGTCATCCTTCAAGCAGCACATGATTTCTAATTATAGAACAACCTTGTTAAGGTATTGAAACAATACCAGACAAGTGTTAGCTGGTGTGGGATTTGAACTATTAGACCCCAGACAGGCACAGAGCCTTTACGAATGTTACACAGAGCCTTTATGAATGTTACACAGAGCCTTTATGAATGTTACACAGAGCCTTTATGAATGTTACACAGAGCCATTATGAATGTTACACAGAGCCTTTATGAATGTTACACAGAGCCTTTATGAATGTTACACAGAGCCTTTATGAATGTTACACAGACACTTTATGAATGTTACACAGAGCCTTTATGAATGTTACACAGAGCCTTAATGAATGTTACACAGAGACTTTATGAATGTTACACAGAGCCTTTATGAATGTTACACAGACTCTTTATGAATGTTAAACAGACTAACCATGAGTTGAATATTTTTCTTCTGACACCATATGTTAATACACAGTAGTTGAATTGCATATTCAGACAGTTAGTCCATCTAAACCTTTGTATGCGCATTCAATCCTTAACGGAGAACTTGTATAAAACTTGAACAAACTTCTTTTTAAACCATCACTTTTATTGACTATATATACACAGCAAGAGTGTTGCACTGGGTGCTGCAAACTGCCTTAGGGTCGCCAGCTCCTGATTTTTTCTCAGGGATGACTCCCGAAGCCTTTCCCGTGATTGGGTATAGCTGCAAGGCAACAGAGGTTTGAATTCAGAGTTTTCCTTCTCCTAGGTGGGTAGCCAGCCATAGCTAACGAGCCCCTCCTGCCCGAAGCTTACTGGTTAAGGCGCCAATTACTCGCGACGCCGCTGACCCCAAACTGTATCGGCACTGCCGTTCCTTTGGATACATCAGATGCGTGGAGAGGAGGGGGGGACTGATGTGTGGGCGTCATCGTTCTGACCACAGCTAATGCCCAGGCATTCGTCTCACCGAGATGATCCATAGTCGCTTCGCGACTAAAGGAGGCCATAGACATATACACAGCGTTCCTGTTCAATATAGATGTTTGTACTATGTAGAAACACAAGTGAAAGAATTATACTTTAAAAAAAAACAGCTCACTCTAAAAACTACCATTCTATCTGTCACTCCTCTCCAGATTCTCCCCCTCCCCCATTTTCCCAAACTCTAACTTTCAATCCCTTATTTATAACCTCAACTGGGATGAACTTAATCAGGTTTACATCAGAATGGAGGCGCGGTGTCTGAGCGATAAAGCGCTTGGCTTTCGAACCAGCGGATCTGGGTTCGAATTCTGGTGAAGACTGGGGTTCTTAATTTCGGGATCTTTGGACGCCTCTGAGTCCACCCAGCACTAATGGTAACTGATATTAGTTGAGGAAAAGTAAAGGCGGTTGTTCGTTGTGCTGGCCACATGACACCCTCGTAAACCGTGGGCCACAGAAACAGATGACCTCTACATCATCTGCCCTATTACCTATAGATCGCAAGGTCTGAATAGGGTATTTTTTTTTAAAATTTACATTAGAATAAGAATACCGCATACACACTCCATAAAACGTTGTCAGCTAGATGTAGTACTATTTTCTCTTCACTAAATCTTTGACTGATGCATGCTGGGACGATGTAGGCAACTTGAACAAAAGTCGCTCTAATCGACCGATGATGTCCTCCCCCTGCGCTACCTTCAAGGATATTCTTGGCCACTGAATCATAATTTTGCATGTAAAAACCTATAAAAAATCTTTAGTGGGTTTAGGACATTGAAGAGCTCTTTCTTTTTTTCCCCGCCCAATTTAAGATTGGTAACACGTAAAACTTGGAGAGTCACTAAAACAAATTTGGAAAAGCTCCATACTTTTGTTAACACGCCGGATATTAGGAATTAGGTGGCCAGAAAAGATAACTACTATCGATTTGTGGGAGAGAACTAGACAAAAGCCCATAGCCCAAGGCATCACAAAACGAAAGTGGAGCTGGATAGGACACACCCTGCGAAAATCAGCTACCAATGTTGCAAGGCAGGCACTTGGCTGGAACCCACAAGGAAAGAGGAAAGTGGGCAGACCCAAGCAAACCTGGAAGAGGTCAGTCATCAGTAAAGTTGAGGGTACTGGAATGATTGGAGCAGATGAAGAAAGCTGCTCAGAACGAGAGGTGTGGTTGCTCCCCTGGGAGTACACAGGATTAAGTAAGTAACACGTAATAGACGTTAGCTTCTTTTTTTTTTTCAGTGTCGTATCTTTCAACCTACACTGTCAAGGCTTTGCAGACGTATACAATTACAGCTCCTGACCTTTCCATTACTCTTCGATCCGTTTCCACCGCCTCCCCCCACACCCCCCGTTCATGACGGTGGTTGAGCACAAAGATTGCTTGTATATTTTACATTTTAGAAATTGAAATGACTTGAATAAACCTCTTCAATGAACACATTTATATGTTAAAATCAGGGGCGTAGATAGGAATTTTCCATCCTTTGGGGGCCCGTGGGCTTGACCTATTTGGGGGCCCTGAATTTTTGCGTAATCTTTAATTTTTTATGTAAAAAACACTCATTTGGGGGCCCCCTTCAAGTGGGGGCCCCTGGGGGATTTTCCAATTCTCCCCCCTCCTCCTCCCACCCTAGCTACGCCACTGATTACAATATAGACAAATTCAACTTGAGATGAAATACATTGATATAAAAATAAATTGAACTCACTCTAAAAACACGTCTTACACTGTCGCTCCCTAGGGTCGTCTCCCGTCCTTAACATTATGACATTAAGATTATGACAGAGCCGCTTATCTTTCATCAGTCTACAAAGCTAACAATTAATGCTCCCTTTTCTTCATGATCACCTTGGAAACACACACACACACACCATAAGCCCAATGGCTGCCTGGTCGTGCGGTTTGCGCGCTGGACTGTCGTTCGGATTTATCGATAGCCGAGGGTTCATACCCTGCCCGCTCTCATCCCCCGTCGTCCTGCGGGAGGTTTGGACTAGGAAGTAAACTATCTTCAACTCTGAAGGAACATCCGAAACATGTCAAACATTTTTACAAACAAACAACAAACCCCCTTCCACACACACAAACACCCACTGAATTACACGCCTTACTATGTTCTCTTTCATTTTCCTGTCGCCTTGAGCCTACATTTTGTTTGTTAACAGCGCTTTATAAATAAAATTATTATTATTATTATTATTATTTTTTACCAACCCAAACTCATCTATTTTCTTCCTCTGTTATCTTCATCTATTCTCTTCACTTGTAATATATACATTTATTATGTTCCCCTGTAATCTTCATCTACTATCTTGAAATATATTTTCTTCATCTGTTATCTTCTTGTTATCTTTATCTAATAAGACGAATATAGTAATCTCATACTTTCATATCTATCCTCTTCATATCTATTTACTTCATCAGTAAATCACTTTTATATATGTTAGTATCTTCGCCTGCCTAATATTTTCATCAAGATCAACTTAGGCACCATTTCACCGTCACTGGCATTAAAGGAATAGTGGAAAGTACCTGCAGCAGATGGCCCTTGAAAGGTGCAGTTGGAGCAGTGGCGTAGCTAGGGTGGGGAAAGGAGGGGGGGGGAGAATTTGAAATTCCCCGGGCCCCCACTTGAGAGGGGCCCCAAAATGAATAGTTTTTTACATTAAAAATAAATATTACGCAAAATGGTGGGGCCCCCAAAGAGGTCAAGACCCCCGGGCCCCCAAACGATGGAAAATTCCTAGCTAAGCCCCTGAGTTTGAGAGCTCTCACAAATGCTGAGGGGCACACATTTGAGATTCAAAGAAAAGCCAGGCGCAGAAGACAACGGCTTTGCGGAAAACTATGCAGGTCGCAGCTGGGTTTGCGTAGTCATGTGAAACACAGCTCTCCTCCATTATCTTCATTAATTATCTTCATTTCTATTCATAAACTGTATTACTGTATCTGGATGTGGCAAAATATGTAGGTCACAGCTGGGGTTGCGTAGCCACGGGAAATACGGCAATTCGCATAAATATTCGGACTCGAAGACTAGCCTTATTATTATAATTATTCATAAACATTACATATTTACACAAAAAGTTGTATATAGCCTTCATGCCACTATCTGTTCTCTAATTTTGTAGGATTTTTTTAAAGTAATCATGTGCTCTAGATTAGGGGTGGGCAAACTACGACACGCGGGCCACATGCTCCCGCCAGAGCGTTTTATGCGGCCCACTATTTCTAAAATGCGGCCCTCCATAGAAAAAGGTTGCCCAACCTTGCTTTAGATAGTTCCTCTATTATAGATCTGAAAATTGTAAGATATACAGTTTACAGTCTTTACCATGGCTTTACCAGACGGTAGTTAGTTAGCATTACTGTTATCTGATTGTCATGTTTGTTTTCTGTAGGGAGAATTGATCTAAATTTGGCTGCATTGAACCAAGTAGACTACTTTCTCTAGCTAGTACTATATGTAACGAAAGTTTCTAGGTCACAGCACGGCTCGAGTAGATCTGTAGACGTGATGTCATGTTCAGCTTCTTTAGTTCAACACACTATCAGTGCTAAAGGTCAAGTCTGATAATCTAGGTCGTTTTGACCAATCAATGAACTCGGAAGAAGGAAACTCGTTTAATTACTGAAAGTAAAAAAAGATTAATTGCTGCAAGGGTAAACAAACAACCGAAGGAAGAAAAACAGCCATAGAGGAAACGCGCTGGAGTCGAGCCCAATCGTTATAGATGGCCTGAACACTGACCTGCAACGTCACGACCTGTGGGCAGTTTAGACCAATAGCTCGTTGCCACGTCACAGGTCTGACGCCACATGAATCAACAAAAATATTAACCAGTGAGTTGATTAAATAGTGGTAAATGGTGTGTACGACGTGGTAACGAGCTATAGGACAACTATAAATAGCTAGTTATTTGGTGTATCCGGTGTAATAAAAAAAATGGAAGTCTTGATGAGTTATGTGGTTTAGAAGGTACACGATAACTTTTGGGCACTTTCTAGCAGTCCAAAATCAAATAGACAAGCACTTGTACTTTTTATTTGTTACTGTTTTGTTGGCAACAATGACCTATGAACCTAAACGTCTTCTTATCTTATATAATACAGACGTTACTTCAAAAAAGAAGATATTACGTCCTACGCGGCATGCATTCAGTCAAGCATATTAACCAATGACTTAAATTATGCCAAGTCACTGGTTTTCCTGGCTAGCTATTCCATGCTCTAATAGCGCTTAGGAAGAAGGAGTATTTGTACAAATTTGTCCTAGTATATGGGATGAGGAATGTGCCTTTATTTTTGTGTCTTTCTGGGTATTTTATTAAATTTTGTTTTTGTATTCGGTGTAAACATTTTTTTAGAATCCAAATGTTTTTGTGAAAATATCCACTTTCAGTTGACTTTCTAAAGGTCTTTTTTTCTGGGGGTTAGTTAGTATATTATCGGTGTCTAGCTTTCCGGGTCCCTGCAGGTCCTGTGCTTAAGTTACCGGTGCCTAAATTTCCTGACGCCGGGTAAAATAAAATGTAAAAAAAAAAAAAATAATCAAGGAAAAAAAATCCTGTACAGTTCCCAGAGTCATTTCCTTGATGACATTGTTTCTATTTTTAGTATCTCCAAAGTTCGCAATGAAATGCGCAGGGGCATAAACTCTTCATATCCTTCTTCCTTGTTCGATCTAAATGTCTTAGCAACAAATCAAACACCATATTGCTATAATAATTTAGAAAGTAAGTTAGTCCAGTCGCTTCATTCAACACATACCCAGCCTTCTCAACAGGCTGGAGTTATTTTTCTTGTGACCTTTTAAATAGGCCTGTTGTCCCATTCTTTGTTACCTGTCATTGCATTAGAATTGTCATGTAAAGTGGGTTATAGGCCTACCGCATTACCCATTACAGCAGCACAGATCTATGTATGTCATCCACATCTGGACATAGGGGACAGTCACTGGACCGTAGCATAGTTTAACCTTGTCTGGTTTAGTCCTGTTTCAAAATCACCCGCTCTTTACCTATGTTCCCACTTGTCCACTAACTTCACTTATGCTAGTAACGCGGGAATCCCTGCGAACTACTTTTTTTTTCTTCTTGTTGTTGTGACGACTAGTGAGGAGTTCCCCTTAACCTACTTTTACGGGCAGGGGATTTCTCCATTTTTTGTCGGTCACGTTAAGATATTAGACATATTACAAAGCATATTTTCCCCCTTCCAGTATTGCCTTAGTGTGGAACACAGGGTGCTCATTTAGATCTATTGTTTTCAAATGGCATGCTTTTTTTTTTTAATTTCTTGACCTATTTGTGTGTTAACGTAGGCGTGTAATAATACGGATTCGTATCATGTAATTAAAACGAAAGTATCGATATTAATAGCCACGGGTAAACAACGATACTCTCTGGTTCTGTTTCGGCCTACTCCAATCCAAACCGGTTCCAACCAAATTGCCAGTTGGTCAAGACATAAAGCCGGCTGTATAAGCGCTCGAATGAAAAGATCATTGAACACCTTACAACTCTATTAATATAACATCAATATTATTATTTTTAACAAAGACCATAGGAAAATTATTTAGAATGTAAATCTATTGAACTTAAAAAAAAATGATTAGTAAATCCGTAAAGTTAGTTATTTATAGGCCTATGCTATTGGATGTGATATTGACGTTTGCGTTCTACAACTAATTTAATGAGATTGATACTACACAGCATATTTTATAACAAAGAATTTAGAAATATCTTTTATGTAAATCTAAGTTTCTTTGAATTGATTAATTATATTTTAAAACAAAAATAGCCAATCCCCTTTTCAGTATTCTGCTATTTCGCTGTCATTAGTGTCAGCCTCAGTTACATACAACTGTATAAATTAAAGAAATAAATAATTATCATTACATATATTATTGAATTTTAAAATATTTACATAACGCTAAAAATGGCTTAAACAACTTGAAATTTTTGTCAGTATTGTGTATAGAAACTCTTAGAATTATCTCCTCCTGATTAAAGAAAAAAATTATCCAGGCATCGATAGAGATACTTTGGAGAACTCAAAGACAAAGTTCAGAATATGCCCAAAGTGAAAAGGTTTGCGAGCTTCTTACACTTTCTCTTTATCTTATGTAATACAGACGTTACTTCAAAAAAAAAGAAGATGATTACGTCCTACGCGTCATGCATTCAGTCATGCATATTAACCAAAGAAGATCGTTCACTGTTGGCGAAGAATTGATTTTCCAGCCCTTGAAGAAGTTTCAAAAACTGTTATAAATAAACCTGTGTCTGACATTCATTAAGTGTGACTCCATCATTAACAAAACAGTTCAAAGGTGATTGGTGAAATGAGTTATGACACTCAAAGCTGCAAACAAAATATTTCTCTACAATTTTTGCCTAGTAATAAAGCAATATTATTAGCATTTGTTCGTTAGATAAGAAATTCACCAAGAACTTCTCTTTGCTGTGAAATGTCATCAATTGCTCCTTTCTACTATAGTACGATGGCTGTCAAAAGAAATGATTTTTACAATGTTTTTTTTTTTCTTTTGAACAATGTTTCAGAATTTTTGGAAGCTTAAGATCCTTTTTTTTTTTAAAAAAAAAGAAACTAATCAAGCGAAACTCAGCATATGTTGAACGGAATGGCTATATAAATTTAATGTGATATAACATGGTGATAACCTAAAATTGCACAATCTCAGAAATTGTATTAATGAAGCAAAACATATCAAAGGGGCTCATTGTCACAATTTCCAAATTTAAAACAATCAAACAGTCAGTAAGCTGTTTTGACTTATATTTGAACATTTAAATGCCCTCTATCCTGATTTTTAAACTCCCCAGAGAACTAGTTGTGCATGTTCATTAAATACTTAAACTCTTCTAAGATCGAGTCATGCATATTAACCAGAGAATTAAACTCTTCTAAGATCTAGTCATGCATATTAACTAGAGACTTAAACTCTTCTAAGATCTAGCCATGCATATTAACTAGAGACTTAAACTCTTCTAAGATCTAGCCATGCATATTAACTAGAGACTTAAACTCTTCTAAGATCTAGTCTTGCATATTAACCAGAGACTTAAACTCTGTTAACTCATTGGTTTTCATGATTTATGAAGCCAGTTCCATGTCGCGATGGCACACAAAAGAGAGAGATCTTATATAAATTCGTCCGAGCATATGGAATACGAAAGGACGTGTAGCTTTGGTTGAGACAGGAAGTATGGCGTCATGTTTTACTGTGAATGGTGACCCCCTACCGTTGCGAATTAAAAATGTGAACCATGCCAGTAGGTCAGCTGTGACCAATTTGAAGAACCGCAAGGGTCAGGAGAGGTAGGCCAGAAATTTAGTTAAGTAAGCTTAATGTAGAGATGGAGTCACTTAATAATAATGTTGTGTTGTTGTTTTAAAAAGGGGGGGGGGGCAGGATGGGATAAAATGAGTTGACGTCCCAAACTGCAATTAATTTAAACCATAATTGGGGGAGCAGTAGAATGGGGCGTTAGCTTTAGCCAAACACTGAGGCAAAGTTCTCGCCCCTTTGACAATGGTAACAATGTAGAATGGATTTCACATGGTTTTAAAGACCCAGATGTTACCTACATTTTTTGTCACATCTGGCGCTGACAAAGCCGTTTTATGTCGGGGGTTTATTTTAGAGCTATTTTTCTCTAACATTCCTTTTTGTATGGGTGTCAAATGTATGGGCCGTGGCCTTTGGACTAGTTTAGTAGATTAGTAGAAGTGAAGTAGCAATGACCGCTCTGTGGCCTTGGCATTGCGTAACCAGTGTCTAATGTTGCAGGCCTTGGCAGTGCTTAACCAGTGACTACTGTTGGACGCCTTGGTTTGGGTATACTCAAAGTGAACAACTAAACTGTTGAGGTTGACGTGTAGCACCAAACTGCAGGTAGACAACAAAACCGCTGTACGTGTATTATATTTAAACTAATACAATTTGAACTAACCTGAACAACTTCTTTGTGAACAAAAGAAATTGAATTTTTGTTAATTATTTTAAACTTATTTCTCTTGAGATGAAATGAAAGCAACTTTTATTTTAAACAAATCTAACTCATAGTACAAACACGTCTTTACACTCTGGCATCCTGGAGACAGCTTACGACAGTGCAGCTTATCTTGCATCATTCACACTGCATAGCCACCAACCAATCGTTAACTTCTTCTCGCCGTCACCATAGAAACACACACACTCCATGACATGGGGGTAGTTAGAAAACATGTTTTAAGGGAGCGTGTACATGGACATACAAGAAACATTAAGAAACTAGAACAGACACAATATAGAACAGCGAGATTCATAACAAACGAATATTCACATTTGACTAGAGTAACACCTTTAGTAAAAATCATTGAGGATAGAAGACTTAAAAGTAAAGTAGCAATCCTACAAAAAAAAAAATCATTTTGAACTGTAACCTTCAAATAAAAAAAAAACAACTATTAAAATACTCAAAAGACAAAGATAAAGGCAAATTCATTGTTCCATAAGCTAAGACACATTTGTATAAATAATCCTTTTTCCCAAGTGCTATTAGAGCATGGAATGGGTTGCCCTAGTCAGCCATGAAAGCCATTGACCTGACAGAGTTTAAATCATTGATTAACAGGCTTGACTAGATTGACCTAGGGACACGCGTAGTATGTAATCCTCTTCTTATTTGAAGTAACGTCTGTATTTTATAAGATAAGATAAGATAAAAGTCTTGATTTGGCAGTAACTGGCTGATATATTGGGAACGCCTTAGTGCATATTATTAAGAAGAGTATTTAAAAACACACGGGTACACAGATAATAAGATTGAGAAGCACTGTTCTAAATTTGAGCCAACCGGATTAGTGAATGAGATAAGTTACATGCTGTAACACGTGACACACGAGCATGGTGGCTGAGTAGTAAAGCGCTCCTGAAACAAGGGGCCTAGAGTTTGAATCCTAATAAAGACCGGTATGTTAAAACCGACTCTGAGCTGAGCCACCAAACTCTAATAGACAATCGCCATTTGTTTGGGAAGGATTAGGCGATTTGATCTTTATGCTGGCCGCATTCTTCTGTTTTTACTCCTACATAATCTCAATAATCACACTCGCACACACGCATTATCTTCTCCCACGCATTACCCCTCCTGTCTCGTTCCACACATCACCTCACATCACAACCCTTACATTTTGTTTCAATTCCCTAACAACCTGTTACCTACATAGGCATATTATCACGTCTGCCTCGATGTCGTTTATCTACATTGACGTCTGCTACTATCAGGCTTCTAGATTTGCTATGAATGCGGGCTTCTGGGATTAGATGTAGATGGCGAAGCAAATATTTTGCCTCGACATTACAAGACAAGAGCCTCACCCGGAGCCGGAGCCCCCAAGAAAAGAGGATTAGGGGACGGCCCAGAAATAGATGTCACCGAGATTTGGAAGCAAGATTTGGCAACAGTTGAAGAGACTCGCCCAGAACCGAGACAGCTGGGAGAAGCTTCTTGGTGACTGATGCTTCCCAGACGGGAATCACAGGCAGAGAGGATGAGATAAGGGAAGATGTTTAAGAACAACTTGAGCTTAAGTTGCGTTAGTTATCTGTTTCCAGCACATGTGCTTGCCTTGATGCCTTCATATTTACTGTGCAGAACTTCATCAACAGATGTCTGAGAAATATCGTGTAAATACACCGGTGTAACAAAGTAGAAAACACCAGGAGATGGGCGGACAGAGAAATATAGAGGTGCAGATCTTAGAAATAAAGTGGAGATGGATTAGTCTCACCGTAAGAAAGGATACCAGCAACAGAGCTAGGCAGGGCTTAGAGTGGTACCCCCCAGGGAGCAAGACGTAGAGGAAGACCAAAAAGAACATGGCGTCGTAGTGTACTAGATGAAGCCTAGAGGACAGGAAAGAGCTGGGAACCCATTAAAAACTAGCAAGAGACCGTGGAGAGTGGAGTGTTTTTACTAAGGCCCTATGTTCCATGAGGAACGTGTTTTTACTGAGGCCCTGTGTTCCACGAGGAGCGTGTTTTTACTGAGGCCCTGTGTTCCATGAGGAACGTGTTTTTACTGAGGCCCTGTGTTCCACGAGGAACGCGTTTTTTTTACTGAGGCCCTGTGCTCCACGAGGAACGTGTTTTTACTGAGGTCCTATGTTCCATGAGGAACGTGTTTTTACTGAGGCCCTGTGTTCCATGAGGAACGCGTTTTTTTTTTTACTGAGGACCTGTGCTCCACGGGGAACGCGTTTTTACTGAGGCCCTGTGTTCCATGAGGAACGTGTTTTTATTGAGGCCCTATGTTCCATGAGGGACGCGTTTTTACAGAGGCCCTGTGTCCCATGAGGAACGCGTTTTTACTGAGGCCCTGTGTTCCACGAGGAACGTGTTTTTACTGAGGTCCTGTGTTCCATGAGGAACGCGTTTTTACTGAGGTCCTATGTTCCATGAGGAACGTGTTTTTACTGAGGTCCTGTGTTCCATGAGGAACGTGTTTTTACTGAGGACCTGTGTTCCATGAGGAACGTGTTTTTACTGAAGACCTGTGTTCCATGAGGAGCGTGTTTTTACTGAGGCCCTGTGTTCCACGAGGAACGTGTTTTTACTGAGGCCCTGTGTTCCATGAGGAACGTGTTTTACTGAGGTCCTGTGTTCCATGAGGAACGTGTTTTTACTGAGGTCCTGTGTTCCATGAGGAACGCGTTTTTACTGAGGACCTGTGTTCCACGAGGAGCGTGTTTTTACTGAGGCCCTGTGTTCCATGAGGAACGTGTTTTTACTGAGGCCCTGTGTTCCACGAGGAACGCGTTTTTTTTACTGAGGCCCTGTGCTCCACGAGCAACGTGTTTTTACTGAGGTCCTATGTTCCATGAGGAACGTGTTTTTACTGAGGCCCTGTGTTCCATGAGGAACGTGTTTTTACTGAGGCCCTATGTTCCATGAGGAACGCGTTTTTACAGAGGCCCTGTGTCCCATGAGGAACGCGTTTTTACTGAGGCCCTGTGTTCCTCGAGGAACGTATTTTTACTGAGGTCCTGTGTTCCGTGAGGAACGCGTTTTTACTGAGGCCCTATGTTCCACGAGGAACGTGTTTTTACTGAGGCCCTGTGTTCTATGAGGAACGTGTTTTTACTGAGGTCCTGTGTTCCATGAGGAACGTGTTTTTACTGAGGACCTGTGTTCCATGAGGAACGTGTTTTTACTGAGGCCCTGTGTTCCATGAGGAGCGTGTTTTTACTGAGGCCCTGTGTTCCACGAGGAACGTGTTTTTACTGAGGCCCTGTGTTCCACGAGGAACGTGTTTTTACTGAGGCCTTATGTTCCACGAGGAACGTGTTTTTACTGAGGCCCTGTGTTCCACGAGGAACGTGTTTTTACTGAGGCCCTGTGTTCCACGAGGAACGTGTTTTTACTGAGGCCCTATGTTCCACGAGGAACGTGTTTTTACTGAGGCCCTGTGTTCCACGAGGAACGTGTTTTTACTGAGGCACTGTGTTCCACGAGGAACGTGTTTTTACTGAGGCCCTGTGTTCCACGAGGAACGTGTTTTTACTGAGGCCCTGTGTTCCACGAGGAACGTGTTTTTACTGAGGCCCTGTGTTCCACGAGGAACGTGTTTTTACTGAGGCCCTGTGTTCCACGAGGAACGTGTTTTTACTGAGGCCCTGTGTTCTACGATAAAAACAAAGGAATGGTAAACGTGACCTACTGGTTAGCTTTATAGCACCAAGTGACTAAGTGACCCATTTAGTTTATTCTTATTATTTACCCCCCCCCCACTTCTCCCTAACCGCCCCCCCCCTTCCCGACTTTGCAAATGTATTCTCATTGATTGTATTACTACAACAAATAAAACAAATTTGTTTCCAATTTGAAAGCTTACAAACCTTATCACTTCCAGGCCTACGTCAGCTGTTACAGAAAAAAAAAGTACGTCTTGACATGTCTAGTACACGTTTAGTTAAAATCATTATAATGATTAAGATTAAGACCGTTTTTTTTTTTGACAAGAAAAAAAAAGATCAATCAATCACCAACATGAACTGATATCTGATAGAAAGTTTGCTTTGAAAAGTTATTCTTAAGCATTAAAACAAGTACCAAAAGATAAAAAAAAAAGTTTGTCTTTTTTTTTTACTTCACCCAAGATTCCCTTCCCATTTCCTTGAAAAATAAATCCTGGTTACGCCCATGTAAAAATCTAATCAGAGTATAGAAAATTGTGCTTTTAAAAAATATAGACCCAGATTTAGAAACATTTAACGATAGTAGACTATACTAAAATAGGCCTACTGGAACTAGTTAAACATATAGTATTGATATTGTGTATTAATGAATAATTGAAGTAATCAAGTATCATATACACATGTATATTATCACAAATTAATTCTAGCAGTCCAGCGACTAATGTCTACATAAGACGGTTTTCAAATTGTTCCTGACTCTTTACTGACGACAAGCGTGAACACCCGCCGACTCTTTAAACGAGACGCAATATAATTTTAAGATGATTATATTTTGAAAAATTATAATGGTCGAACCAGAGATTTCACTGTAGACCAATCAGGTAGTGTTTTTTTTCCCTTGAAGACATACATAAAATGTCAAGTTTCTACAAAAATCTTTAGAACCGTTTTCAAAATCCTTGTCCAGGTCGACTCCAGGTTCCAGATTTTTTGTTCCAACCATGAAGAGTTTGCAAGCTAAAAAGAGGAATTTATATATATTGTATTATTTCGTCGTTCGACTTCTATTAGTCTAGATCTAGATCTAGAACTCCATTGCATTGGAAGTATCTCATGCGTAAAATTGCGACTTGGGAAATTGGTTTTCAGTTGGGTTCAAAACGAGGTCATGAGATCAGCTGATCCTAAAGGTGATACCTTTTCTTTTTTTTAGGTCATCACACTACGTAACTACAAGGCGCATACTGACGACCCCGCCGTCTCCACCACTCTCCTTTCCAGTAACTTCATTCTAAGTACTTCAAGGTTGTAGCTACGTAATCAGGTTTATCTTACATCGCAGGATCTCACATTTTTACCTAGAGGCGTCACACGAATACAATTCGGAACTGAAATATACCTTACGTCATAAATAAAATAAAATAAAAATATATTTTTGTTCTGCTTGGAAGATTCACTTTTTTAAAATACACCACAAGATCTATAAATAGATCAAAGCTTAACTATTTTAAAAGAAGTTAAGATTTATCACGCAAGATAGCTTTAGGAATCGAACGCTAAGATAAGAAGAGTAGAGTAAGCCATAGTCAAATATTTTTAGATTTAGGGAATTTCTTATACACTAACTGCTACCACTGCTCATAATATAGAGCGTCCTTGCAGGGCCGGCCTTAGAAGATTGGAGGCCATAAAGCAAGTGAATTTGGTGGCCCCAAATAAAAAAATAAATAAATAAATAAACAGCGAAAAAATAAAATGACACAAAATATTTAAAACCTAGTGACTCCAACAATAATATTGGGCACAAGTCTCGCTATTTCTTCTCTAAAAAAAAATTACCTCGAATCATGTGCGAGCCCCCTTTCAATCGGAAGGCCTAGGCAGCTGCCTAGTTTGCCTATGCCTCAGGCCGGCCATGGTCCTACATCGACACATATGCGATTTTCGTTCAAGATGAAACACTAATGATAAAAATAATAACTGTTATTAAAATTATAATGACCCTATTGCGGTATTCATAATATCAGCTAAGCAGTGGTGAGAACTGAGACCACTTGTTCGAGAAGGCCTTAACACTGACCTGCCATGTCGCAAACAGTGGGCTGTGGGGACCAATAGCTCGTTGCCACGTCGTACGACCTGTGACGTGGCAACCAGCTATTGGTCTCCGCTCCCTACAGGATGCGACGCTGCAGGTCAGTGTTCGGGCCTTCATTATTATTGTTATAATTATAATTTATATTACCAATTACAATTGTTATTACTATGTTTCGTTTCCCTATGATTATGTGTGTATTGTTAATTTGGACTGAACTTTGTAACACTTGTGCTTTGTGGCAAAACAAAATAAAATTGTTAAACTGTGAGAAATGAAATGATCTCTGAGGGGCTACTATACTTTCTTCTTCTTCTTGAAACTGTCAGGTAGAGTTGAGCCTTCGGCTCTTGGAACTCTGGGCCAGCGAAAGTGAACAAGAGCTCCCTCTCACCGGCCTGAATGTTCTGTTCTAACACTTGACCACCATTCAAATCGGAGAGTAAAAGCTAGAATACTTTGAATGTTATATATCAAGTGGGCTGAGGTTTGATTCCTTAAAAAAAAACAACTAAATATTTTGTTCTCGTGCTTGGGTTACTAAAACAAGCCATAAAATACTTCAAAATCAGCAGCCTTGACCGATATACCACAGCTGTCTGTTTGCGCATGCTCGGATTACTAATAATTACGTTAAAGTAAAAAAAAAAAATCTCGTGAGAGTGCATATTTATTAAGTGTGTGTGTGTGTGTATGTATAGGCTATATATGTGTATGTGATTAGGCTTGCAGCGTAAAAAAAAAATTCGTAGGGATGGGCTGAGTTAAGGGACAGCCTTGAATCAGGGGAGACTAAAATATTTAAATGAGACTTATCAGTCCTTGGTAGAAACATAGTGAAAGAAAGAACATGTTTTATGTTTTTATTGGCGCTGTATTTTACACCCAAGTATTATAAAAGTTAAAAAAACAAAACCATAAGAACCAGCCCTCAGATAAACCCCAGTTCTACACAGATCAAACAAAGCTTTATGATATATCACTCGGCCTAACCCTAAAGTATTTAAAGCATTTTGTCTTCACTTTCCTAATTATAATTTGTATTAATTAAACGTACACTAATATACAATATGCAAAACTCAACGAGTACATTGTTATTAGTGGCCAGCCGTCCCGAAACAAAAATATTTAAACATCTAGACCTAAGGAGGAGTTGTTTTTTTACAAAGCTAATACCAACTCACTCTGTCTGTCAGTCTGTCTGTCTAGTAAAAAGGTGTGCACGTTATTTCTCCCTCTTCCATTCTCGGATCATTGGCGTAGGCAAGACATGAATCAATGAAAAAAAAAATTAACCGATTAGTCAATTAATTACTGTTAATTAATTTTTGGGTTTGATACCAACGAGAGAAATTAATCCTTCAGTATTAACATATACGGCTAACTATGTAGGGTTTCGTCCCCTTAAATAATTTGTACACGTTATTGCTCTCGTTTCCCATTCTCCGATCACGTTAAAAAATTATTCATTGTTCCTAACAAAACATGAATCAATAAAGAAATAACCAATTTATTAATTAATTAGTGGTAAGTAATTAATTTTGTTTGATATAGAAAGAGGGAAATACATCTTACAGTATTGTGAGATATGGCTGTAAATGTGCAGTTCTTTGTAGGTTTTTAAAAGTATTTTTTTAAAAATTTGACTTGTTTAACCAGTTAGATTAGTGACGATGCCCAAACTACGAACCGAGGGCCATAACCGGCCCGGCATGCGGGCTATTCGGTCCCTCAAAAACCTTTGCCTACAGTACAGGATAAAGCCGCAGTCTCAGTTCCATTAGAATCAACGATGGTGTGTCCAAATTGTTGGAAAGGTATAGGGCCTCTAAACTGAACAAGGTTAGACCTAGATAAGTTAGATTAGTACAAGGATTAGATTAATACAAGGATTAGATTAATAGAAGGATTGGATTAATACAAGGATTAGATTAATAGAAGGATTAGATTACTTCTTGTGGCCACATCAATAATGAGGAAATTCGAAAAATCATCACAATAGTGATTGGGCCCCACGACGACCCTTTGACGAGTGTCAAAATAAGCAAACTTTGAATGGCCATATCACGTGGTCATCGGGGCTTGCAAAGACCTTCCTGCAGGGGACAGTACCAGAGAAAAGAATCATTGAAAGAGATTCAAATCAAGGCGAAAGTCGAGAGGAATGGAGAAAGACGGTCGACAGATCATACGTGGTGCACCAACTGTCAACAGACAAAAGTTAGTTGATGGTGTTGATTTGTTGATTTTTTGGAAATTAGAAAGTGACTCTTACGAAACATTACTGGCTGAGGGAGGGGTCCACTTTAATATAAAATGCAAATATGCTATGTTACAGCAGCTATAAGTCAGTGGCGTAGCTAGGGTGGGGTGGGGGGTCCGAATAAGAAAATCCCCCGGGTTTCCCCAGATGAGTGTCCGAAAGTAGTTTTTTACGTTCAATATTATACGATTATTTCATGTCATGATGACGAATTCAAAATGCAGGGGCCCTTAAAGAGGTCAAGTCCCCCCCCCCCCCCGGGCCTTCAATTTTTTAGAACGCCACTGCTATAAGTGGCTGTCTTTTAATAGCGACATCAATAAAACAAACATTCTAAGGCATTTTCACATTTCATTGATTCACTGTTAAGGCTTCTATTCAAATAATATTTTTTTTTTAAGATTACATGACCAAAAAAAAAATTCGTTGATTTTCCAAATTTTATTTTAAATTTTTTTATACTTTAATAATTGCTTGTGAAGAAAAAAAGTTAATGTCAGAGGGGTAGCAGACGATTTGCAGCGTCATCAAGGTCTCTGCACGACAATTTCTTGCATTTTACAGTCCGAAAAACACTTTGTTTACGCGAACAGCTGATCCAGTTTTGGGGGTGTGAGCAAGCCGACCAATCAGCGTCAAGGTTCTTGGCCACACCGCCCGCCGGTAAGGTCAAGGCGAATGCGCTGTCCTGGATTTCACCTCCCAGCTAACAGAAGGTTGTTGGCTCGACTGGGTTTGAATTTTCGGTTACTAGATCGAGGCTAGTAAAAAAATGCCCCTGCTCTTGATTTAGACTGACTTAACAAAGAATACCTAGTGACATATTATCTATGAGGTTTGGTAATATGCAATAAATAATACAGGAATGAATATTACATAAGGAGCTTCATTTGAGAGTTAAACAAATCAATGCTAGCCTAAAAGTGGTATATGCTGTTTAGTTTTAACATTATGTGACCGTTCAGCCTACTTTTAAATTGTGAAGCCATGACGATGCTCATATGATGTTACATTTGTGTAGCTTCTTTAGTTACTTTCCGATAGTATCTTATTATTTGATAAATGGGTGCCTTCCATTAAGTCCTAGATCACACTCTTATCTTATCTTATCTTATCTTATAAATGACAAACGTCTTTAAAAGAGAAGATACGTCCTATCCATGTGTTAGTCGTGCATGTTAATAAGAGACTTAAAGTCTGTTTAGTCGTTTGTTGGTTTGAGCAACCAGTTCAATGCTCTTATGGCGCTAAGGAAGAAGGAGCACTTGTACGAATTTGTCTTAGCATATGGCATAAGAAATGTCCCTTCGTCTTTTTTGTGTGTGTGTTTTTCAAGACTATTTCGTTAGGTTATGGTTCAGTATTGTGTGTATTATTAGTGCCACTTTTAGACTATATGATCTATAAGCAGAAAAGCAGATGATGTAAAGGTCATCTGTTTCTACAGCCGAACCATTAACGAGGGGGGGGGGGGTCACGTGGCCAGCACAACTTACCAACCGCCTTTACTTTCCTCAATGTCAGGTACCATATAGAGTTAGGTGAACTCACCGGCGTCCTTAAAACCCCGAAATTCAAAATCCCAGTCTCCAACGAGATTGGAACCCCGAGACCCCTTGGTTAATAACCACTATACTTTTTATTCTATAGTAATATAATAGAATATACTTATGATGTTACTCTAGTACAGCGGTTCTCAACATTTTAAGCTCGGCGACCCCTTTTTACAATCCCCCACTGTGCCGCGACCCCCCCCCCCCCCACACACACACCTCTTGCTCACATACACAGCAATAGAAGAATAGACAATAATAATCCATTTTTTCGATGGTCATTGGCGACCCCTGGCAAATCGTCAATCGACCCCCAAGGGGGTCGCGATCCACAGGTTGAGAACCCCTGCTCTAGTAGTATGAATATTACTTTGTTCTCAAGCTTACTTAAATATCTTTATATAGAACACAAATTATTGTCCTCGTATTATGGATGTGTGAGAGGGCTGGGAAGGCCGCGGCGCAGACGTCTCACTGTCCTGTTATTCCAAGCATGGCTGGCTTATAGTGTACGTGCAATTCAAGTGTGTACTGCAGTATCATACGATGACTGACTGACTTATCCCGTGCTTCTCGCTCCATTACACGAGTGCGCTGACAGTGTCAAGGGCATTTTGTTTTCCGAAAATGCTTTTTGTCGTCCAGGAAGGAATGCCGGCGTGCAGTGTTATTGCGCCCCCTCTAGATCTGCCCTTCTATGAAAGTGTTGTATAGAAAACTTCTTTAAGTAGGTCCATTCATCTACGTAGATCTATTCATTTAAGTAGGTCTATTCATCTAAGTAGGTCCATTCATCTACGTAGATCTATTCATCTAAGTAGGTCCATTCATCTACGTAGATCTATTCATTTAAGTAGGTCTATTCATCTAAGTAGGTCCATTCATCTACGTAGATCTATTCATCTAAGTGTTGATGTGTGTTTTATATAGGTTGCACCAATCGCCAATCGGTGTTTGGGAGTAACATCCCTTGTAACTGTTGTTGTCAACCAATATGGCGTTAGATTAAACAGCTGATTTCATGTCTTATAAGTTATATCCAGAGTCTTGTTATTATTCGTTCATAATAATCAACATGGTGGCAGCGGTAACAAGAATTATATTTAGATTTATATCAGTGATACAAATCTAGTTAAATTAAGAAAAAAAAATAGATCTAAAGTGTAGATCTAGAATCTAGTAGATTCCAGAGTCCCAGTCTTTAGTCTAGAATCTAGTCAATCTAGAATTAGAATATATATCGAGAGGCTCGGGGTTATTCAGTTACGGTAGATATACTAGAGTGAAGTTTTCATTGAAGATGGCAGAAGGTCTACTTAAACCACCAACAGAGTTAAATGTGACTGAAGGTAATGTCAGTGAAAACTTTCGCCAATGGAGAAGACAAGTGGAACTGTTTCTGTTAGCAATAGGAGCTGAAGAAAAACCTAAAATCAGACAAAAAGCAATAATACTACATTGTGCTGGACCTCAGGCCCAAGAGATTTGCGAGCAGTTGCAGTATGATGAGAATGAAGACGTGAATGACCCGCAAATATTACTAAGTAGGTCCATTCATCTACGTAGATCTATTCATTTAAGTAGGTCAATTCATTTAAGTAGGTCAATTCATTTAAGTAGGTCTATTCATCTAAGTAAGTATATTCTTTGCACAAATAGTGCTGACACATAGCACAGAGAAGTCTCCCTTAACTAAAACGTGGATTAAGTCTCTGTTTGAAATTTAAAATATTGCAGATGTGAGCGTGATAAAACATAACCAAGGCCTTTTTGCTAACATTAAACGAGGACAGTTTTCTTAGTAATCGTAATCTTTGCTGCCCTTTTTTGCTGATATAATCAGTACTTACTCACAGTGGCGTCACTAAGGTCGGTGTCACCCGATGCGGACCGCACCCCTTAGTGACCCCAGTACTTACTCAGATATTTAGAAATCAGTCTTCTTTTTATGCTATGACTGTTAAACTCAATCATATATTTAATCATGTTGCATAGTGGCCGAGTGGAACAGCGCTTGGCTTGAGCCGACTGGTTTTGAGTTCGAATCCCGGTGATTCTGATTGTTTTTAGAAAGCCCCTAAATCTACTCAACTCTAATGGGTACCTGAAATAGGATGGAGAAAAGCAAAGGCTATTGGTCGCTGTGCTAACCAAATTACACCTTTTATACCGTCGGCCATCATCATCATCATCATCGTCATTATCGTCATCATCATCATCATCATCAAACTCCATTTGAGTGAGGGCTTGAGAGGCTTAAATCCTCTCTTGCAAAAGCCCTGGACAGAAACCCTGCTGTTTTGCGTAGTGTGTACACGTCACCATTCAGGTCGAGGATTTTTGTTTTCCCAGACCTGTCGAGGCGGAGATCAACAAGTCTGGGGCAGTCTAACAGAATATGAGGCACTGTTTCCTGTTCTTCCCCGCAGCGGGGGTACCGTGAATTGAAATTTAACCATAGCCAACAGGACAGTGCTATAATAGATTGCTCAGGCCTGGAAAGCCTCCACCACGAAGAAGAGCGGTCAGGGCGCATCCACGGGCTTTTTGCCCCAGCACTCAAACCACTTTTCCATTTCTGTTTTTTTTTTTTTATTATAGCCAGAGCAAGATGAAAACTTACAGCCTGTTCAGTGGATGGAATTTGCCCTCCCTGGTGGGCCAAGGAGTCTGCATTAGTGTTGCCAGTCGGCCATAGAAACAGATGACCTTTACATCATTTAATTTCGTACATTAATTATAACGTTAAAGTTAAGAGTTATCTCACTTGGTATTGTGATAGGGAAGGAGTTTCATACTTCCGGCCCTAAGCAGCGTTGACGTAGTTTTCTCTTCGGATTATTCAGTTGTTAACGATAGAATCTCTTCCAAAAACTGGTCAATAAAGGTGTTTCGAAATACCTGCCTTCCTTTTTATTCCCCGGCTATTTACGCTCCTGTTCCTCGTTTGTCCTCGTTCCTCTCTAATCATAATATCCTGTACATTTCGAGTTTCCAACTGGTAGTTCTGCCTACCCATTTGCCCCTCCCGCCTGCTAGGCCTAACTTTACATCATAAATCTACCATTGATAAATGTCGCATGACTGCACATTGATGTGTAGTGCACACTTGCAACACGATGTGTTATTGCACTTACTGAAAGGAAGTCATGCTTCCAAGACATGACCGCGTTCTTTTGACCCAAAGTCCATAAAACGTCGGCGTGGCAGCAATATTAAAGTCAGATTGACCTAAGGGCTTGGAATCAATCGCTGTCTAATGTCATGTGAAACACAAAAGCTTTGTAAAATGATTTGTAATTCATTTGTAACAGTTCTGACCATGTCTGGTTGAAAGATAGCAATGGCTGTCGTATCCTGTAGTAGAAAGTCGTTAGTCGAATTAACATTACAACAGCACGTCTCATTTTATTTGTAGCGACGGAGATAAGGTTGTAGTTGTTGATAGTTTGTAGTTCATAGTTTCTGATATTCTTTCTGAAAATATTGAAACCTGCCTTTTTTATCTACCTGAGCGGACCACTTCGGAGGTAGGTGGTTGGGGGGGGGGGGTGATTTTGAGTTTGTGTTTCCACACAAACTTTCTTTGTAACCTTTTTTTTTTCAATTTTTATTCTCTTCGTCTTCTAGACTAGGTTCTAGATCTAGACAATTAATTAGACTAGATTTAGATTAGAATCTTGGTTTGTTTCTTAAAAACTAACTGATATCTAAATAACGGCTTAAAAATTATGGAAAATATTTCGGATACATGTTTTTTTAAGCATCATATTACAGATATCAAGTATTAAAACGGTTTCTGTGATTGACCCTAAAATTCTTCACTTGGTCTTCAAAGACCAGCTTATGCGCCAACTTGCTTTAACTGATATATAAGAGAGCACCTGATTGCAGACAGCTGGATGTAACTTACAAAGGCTGCTGGATACACATTTGAGATTTGAGTTATTGAAAATATTTTGTATACATGTTGTTGATTTTTAGCATCATATTACAGATAACAGGTATTAAAACGGTTTCTGTGATTGACCCGAAAACTTCTTCAGTTGGTCTTTAAAGACCAGCTTGCTTTAACTGATTGCAGGAGGCTTCAGAACGTTACAGCTACACGGAGGTCACTTACAAAGGCCGCGGGATACACATTTACAGAGAACAATAAAATCCGCTGCTGAGGACAGACATAGACTGCGCTAGATGTGGCAATATGTAGGTCGTAGCCAGGGGCGGACTGAGTGTCAAAATCGGCCCGGGCATTTCCATACAATCGGGCCCATAAATTACCTATCATGTGATGGGCATCCAAATATAGGCCTACCTGTCCTCAAAATCATTATGTTAAGTTTGAGTGTCGATAATTGTGAGCTCCATATTTGAAAAAGGGCCTTATGTTGCTTTTTAATAGCCCAGGGTGAAGCCAACTACTAGTAGCGCTGTCTACGGATGTAGGCTATTACGTTATCTCGGAAAGTTTACTAGAACAAATTAGTATTACACTGTAGAGTGATTTCTTTTAAATACGATACTCAGATGTCCGCTTTTTTTTTAAAGAGAATATTATAAAACCTTTATCAATTTAATACTTAGTGGCATCCATGCGGACCTTTCGGTGGCCCAACCGGCCCATTTGGGTACCGGCCCACAGGGCATTTGCCCAAATGCCCATATAGCCAGTCCGCCCCTGGTTATGACATATCTACTTATTTTTTTTTTTAAGTTACGATCTTTACATTGGAATGTCTTTACACTTAGATTGCTTATTTTTTTCTTACACACTAAAATTGTCTTATTGGCTGGAGAGGGGCCCACAAAGATGTTCTTGAACCCGGACCCACGGGTACCTTGCTATACCACAGACTATTGGTGTGGGCCTTGCACAAAACCCAAAGAATTTTTTAAATAGAATTTTTAAATTGCGAAACACGAAACAGATCTCAAACATATCAGAACTTCAGGGCGCTCTCTACTAGTGTAGCTCTAAGTCTCTAATACAATTTAAGATTTATTCACGAATGGTTAGATCTACTTGTTAGAGTACATATGCTAGAAGACCATTTTTTCTTGCTTTTGAAGAAATGTTTTAAACTTTATTTCTACTCTGCTGATCATGGATCGTCCATGAAGCATATTCGTGCTATCAACCCTATATGAATTAAGCTTATGTTTGTTTATTTAGATATTGATACAGGACGGTGTTTATTTCATTGCGTGTTTTTCGGTCTTAATTTTTTTTTTTCAATGTTAAATTGATTTAGGTGGCAACCAACCTTTTGTCCTACACGCTAAGGTCCTGAACGTTATCGCCGACAGCACACCGGGAGGTGGGATGGGGCGGGGGGGGGGGGGGGCGGGTAGATTGGTCATGAGGCCATAATGTGAAAATCTGCAAAATCACTAACTCAGATTGACAATATGTTTCAGAATAGGAAAGAAATAAAATAGATTCTAGAAATAACAGTTCAACACATTGGTTCATGTGCATGACTAAATGCATGACGCGTAGGACGTAATCATCTTCTTTTTTGAAGTAACGTCTGTATTATATAAGATAAGATGTAGGTATTATAAAAGACCAACGACTGAATCATTTATTTCAAAATAAAATGCTGCACATATTTAAATGACTTGTTGTTGAGCGCCTCGCTTAGGACACACAAGTCCTAGGTTCGATCCTTATCTAAACAATTTTTGTCAAGGCCAAATAAAATATATATTGTTATGACCCTACATTGCGCACTGTCATTAGGTGCGAGACTGTGCACCATGAGACACATGACAGAGACACACTAAGAGGAAGTCGAAGATTGCCGATAATTAAATCTAGGATGTAAACCAAAAATAAGTGCTGCTATTATTGGTTCTTCTAGTGGTATATTTGTTATTGCATTACTATTGTTCTTCTTATCTTCTTATCTTATATAATATAGACGTTACTTCAAAAAAGAAGATGATTACGTCCTACGCGTCATGCATTTAGACATGCATATTAACCAATGACTTAAATTCTGCCAAGTCACTGGTTTTCCTGGCTAGCTCAGGCAACCCATTCCATGCTCTAATAGCACTAGGGAAGAAGGAGTATTTGTACAAATTTGTCCTAGCATATGGGAAGTTTTGATATATCCCTTTCGTTGAGGTTCGTCGGGCTCGCTGCTGGCTGAGTTACAGCAATATGTTAAATGTTTTCTTGGAGGTTCAGAGTGTGCCGATATAAATTATTCCGATAGCAGATTCCAGCGTTGGTTGATTTTGAAACCAATACGATGCCAATCCCAATCGTTCTCATCGTATGACCTCAAAACCATCCATTCGAAGTTTTTCTTTGTTTGTTTCTTTATTTGTTTGTTTTCCAGCGGTGGATGATTTTGAAACCAATACGATGCCAATCCCAATCGTTCTCATCGTATGACCTCAAAACCATCCATTCGAAGTTTTTTTTTCTTTGTTTGTTTGTTTATTTGTTTGTTTTCTTGCGGTGGTTGATTTTGAAACCAATACGATGCCAATCCGACGAATTCTCATCGTATGACCTCAAAACCATCCATACGAAGTTTGTTTATTTGTTTGTTTGTTATCGGTTTAAAAGTCTAACCTACAAGAGTACAAAAGAGAGTTTGTGTTTTCTGTCAAGAACTTGATAGCAGCTCTTGATGGCTAGAGTGGTTCTCACTACTTGGACTAATATAATGTATAAAGGTAATATCAGAGATGACGATAAAGTCAAGAAACACAATAGTTAATAATTATTTTAATTCTTATCTCACACTCATGACACAAATATGTATTTGAAATTGAGATATTTATATAGAACTAGGCGTTAACCACCAACATTTAAAATAATTAAATAGATGTAAGTTGATGTTTATTAAAATATCAAGTTAGCCTAAGTTTCATACGACAGTAGGGGCAGTGGCGTAGCATCCATGGCGCGAAAGAGTTCAATGAAACCGGGCCAAAGACCAATAGGGGCCCACAGCTGTCGCCTAGCAACCATGGTGGCATCCATGCGGACCTTTCGGTGGCCCAACCGGCCCATTTGGTTACCGGCCCACCGGGCATTTGCCCAAATGCCCATATAGCCAGTCCGCCCCTGGTCGTAGCTGAGGCTGCGTAGCCACGGGAAATATTGCATTCCTCATTAATCTTCGGACTCGAATACAAGCCTTATTATTATTATGATTTGATAATATAGATCTATATATATTTTGTAGACTTCTTGAGCGCTTCCATCATAAACATAGGGTGGCAAGACGGCACTACAAACAGCGATGTCCTTGCGAACGCCGGCATGGACAGTATAGAGGGACTTCTTTTGGTCCGACAGTTGCGCTGGGCAGGGCACATATCCCGTATGGGAGACGAACGTATGCCAAAAGCAGTCTTTTAACTAAAAGGTGGTCGACGTAACAGAGGCGCCCCACGGAAAGACCAGCTTAGGCGTCAACTTTCCTTGGCTGACATAGAAGAAAGCACCTGGTTGCATGAGGCCTCAGAACGAGACAGCTGGAGGTCACTCACGAAGGCCGCGGGATACACATTTGAGACCAAAAGAAAATCCACTCCCGAGGACAAACGTAGACGGCGAAAAGAAAATCTAAATCGACTGCAGACAGTCTGGATGTGGCAAAATATATAGGTCACTGCTGGGATTGCGCCGCCACGGGAAATACTGCATTCCTCACTAATTTTCGTACTCGAAGACTAGCCTTATTATTATATTTTACATATATTAAACATAAATGAATAACAGCACCAGGGACCACGTTTTTAAGAGAGAAAGTAGTGAATTAAAATGCTACGAAAATAAGGGCATGCGCCGACCGAGGCTCGAACCTGTGACTCGGGATTCGACAATATCGCCTAGCGATAACGCACCAAGCGAAACTAACCTCTAGACTCTAGACCATCGGAATGTCCTAAAAAACATTCTTCTGATCCAGTATGCAAATTACCACCCCAGTGGTCAAAGGTCACAAGCCCCAGATGGCCCTTCCCCACCCTCGCAGCATCCGTTCACTAACAACTTCGATAGAGCCGACACAGACAGCCGTTAGGCATGTATTAGACAAACGATGGCTCTATCTAATTGTATTTTGTATATCTCTCACAAAGACAAGTGGACAACATAAACACATTACATATAGAAGCTTCAGTGGGTACGAGCAATAATGCTGTAAATGTAAACATGGAGTTGAAGCTAGGTGCTGAAACAAATGATACATACATATATTAAACATAGATGAATAACAGTACTAAGAACTTGTTGAAATTTGTTTTTTCGTTGCGAAATAAAATGTGTAACTAGAAGGCTCTGACTGATACTCGGGTATTTTAATAATTTATCTTTCACCAAAAGAGAGAGATCCGGTTTTTTTTTTTTTAATATTTCACTTTAAAGGGAGAGAATTATCGTGAATAATGTGAGTGCGTTTGTTATTTGTACAATTTTAAACTTAAGAAAATCTAAATCTGAACATTTTAAAAATCATAATTGATCAATCTTATGAAGAAAATTTTATTTTAATGCTAAATTTTAAACAATTAAATACATATAGAGATTTTATAAATTAAAACGTTTTAACTATAATTTATTCAAATAATTATTTTACAAAAATATCTTTGTACAACATATTTTTTTAGCATGGAATAATGTCGGGTACACTAAAGTTGGGTTGATCAGGAACATCCTTAAAAACTCCATAGACACTATCAGAACCACTCTGCAATCCCTCAGCATTGACCCCGCCACCTGGGAGACGGAAGTACACGACATAGCATCATGGCTTCGCGCTGTGAAAACTGGCACACACATTGCTGAGGACAAGAGAACAGCGCCGGCAGAAGAAAAGCGTCCAGAGAAAACAAAAAAACAGGACCAATGACACCAGCTCCAGCTGGAATAACCTGCCCTGTGTGTAGCCGAACATTCCGGGATCACCAGCCACATGAGGAGGCACAAAACCCCAAAAGCGGTCATCATCGAACCACGGCGGAAGAACTATATATATATATATATATATATATATATATATATATAGTTATATAACATATATATATGTCTGTCTTGTGTAACTAAAGAGGCCAATCCTTGATACACAGCTGCGGTCAGAGGTTGGGCATATGTAATCACCAGGCACCGTTGCATTTTCACCCTTCTTATATTATATATATTGTTACATATTTCTCTAAATTCTCATTCTTCTGGCTAAATGTACTAATAGACACAAATTAAAACAATGCAAGAACTTGATAGCTCAACGTTCAGCTTCATATAATCTTATTGACTATAAACTCGTCACTGTAACGAGTAGCGTAGAAGTCTGTACAATATATTTTGTTCCCCTGGCAATCAAATCATTAAATAAGAACAATCTGGTATAAACCTTGTCACATGTAAATTATGAGTGAGTCTGGTGTGAATGTACACTTTGGTTTCTTATAGTTATAATGTTTTTTGTCTGGTGTAATGCACAAATTGTAAGACAAATTTCCATACGGACAATAAAGATTATTATTATTATTATTATTATCTGATAGTTAATAGTTCACTGTACTTCGTTGCAATTCGTCTCTTCTAAACTTGCATCGAGCCGCATTCCGCTTTACTCAGCGGTTCCGAGTCGTACTCAAGTCTACCAAATCAGAGCCGTACACGTCTTACTTCGACTCTAACGGCTTAAGTCCACTGTAGTTCGATGTATAGACTTTAACGACAGTAGTCCACTCCAGTTAACTCGCATCGAGTCGTACACGTCTCTCTACTACTGTCTCGCACACTAGGCGACTCTACCGACGACTCCACCGACAAGTCGACAATTGCCTTTTCACATTAACTCTCTGGTTTATATAGAGTCCCTAATCGCTTCTCCAAATTTGCAAAAACACTGCTAGTACCTTCTGAAACATCACGTGAGGACACGTCACATCCTGTCTTTGTTTATAGGCCTACACGTGCATTCTAGAGAACACTCTCTGCTGTGTCATCTCGCCGGGGTCACACGTAGTGACCTCTACCAGTATATATATATATATATATATATATATATATATATATATATATATATATATATATATATATATATATATATATATATATATATATATATATATATATATATAAACAATCATATTTTAATTATTTTAACTAAATATATTTTATAATTTTAATATTTATAATTTTCTGATTTAATTTTTCATGTTTCAATTTTCGTGACGTTGAGCACATTCCGTAATTTTTATTTTGGTTTCAGTTTTAGTTTCATCGTCGACCAGAGAGGTTTCATTTTAACCCTTGTAGCCCTGGACAAGAAGTCTTTGGCATCTGAAGTACTATCTTATTAAGACTATTTTCTGTCAAAGGAACGTCTGTGATTTATAATAAGAGATTAGATCTAGATCAGTGGCGTAGCTAGGGTGGGGGGTGGAGGGGGAGAGTTTGAAAATCCCCCGGGGCCTCCACTTGAGGGGAGGCCCCCAAATGAGTGTTTTTTTTACAATAATCATTAAATATTACGCAAAATGCAAGCGCCCCCCAAACAGGTCACCCCCCCGGGGGCCCCCAAATGATGGCAAATTCCTAGCTACGCCCCTGATCTAGATGAACATGTATTATAGATCTAAAACTAAAAATCCAATAAATTCTCACACAATATGAGACATATCATCAGCTGTGACATGTCCCTTGACTCACATCGTAGGGGTGCTGTGACGATTCACGTAACAAGGTCCGTCCACTTTTCCAGGTCAGCAGCTGTTCTTAGCAGGATATCAAGAGAGAGAGAGAGAGAGAGAGAGAGAGAGAGGTCCATACTTTGACGTTGTCCAGCCAGCTTTTCTTCGGACGACCCTTTCTTCGTACTCCCTTTACTGTACCTTGAAGAATAACTTTTGACAGTGAGCCATGTCTTACAATATGACCAAACCAGCTCAGTTTTCTTCTCATGTCAAACAGTATTGAGGAGTTCCTTGATCATATAGACTATCATAGAGCTACTAAACAGTATACGATTATACTTCAGTGTAAGCACTTTACTTTTAGTGCGTAATCTCCTTTAACATTAATAACACTCGGTTAGCTCGATCTTATCTTCTTATCTTATATAATACAGACGTTACTTCAAAAAAGAAGATGATTAGGCCCTACGTCCTACGCGTCATGCATTTAGTCATGCATATTAATCGGTAGAGCATCAACTTTTTTTGTTGGTTTCAAGTCCCTAATCGCGCACACATTTTTAATAATTTCATCTACATAAAAGTTGAAAATGATTTTTTTTTTCAAATATTTATAACTTAACATCATTATATTCTTATAAGTAAGAAATGAAGGGAGGGGGTGTCCGTGGCAAATTAAACAGCCTGGGAACACATCAACGGGCAAAGCCGGTGGGTATTGCTATCATTCTATATAATATTTAATTTAAAAAATTATAACTGTTTTATAAGGCGTCTTCCATGCTTCTATATCTTACTTATTGGAGGTGGGGTGGGAGCGGGGGCGGGGAGACCCGGTTACGTATCCGTGCTGCCTTTTGGCGCTAAGCACATAGTCTACATTAGGATGCGAAATCAAGCCTTCTCAGTTATGTGACCAAGCGTTTAATGCTCACCCACGCGTCCCACATTAAGATAGGCCTACTATTGATTTTAATTGTAGCATATGAATGGGACATCTAGGTCCAAGTAGAATATACATTATTATTAATAAATTAAATAGAGATATATTTTATGGTGTATACATACAAAATTAATCAATTGATTTAAATAACATATGCATAAATTAATACAGGGCAATGAATAAATTAATTAAGTAATGCACACATAAATAGATTAATTTACATGAACAAGGAGTGATAAAGAGACAAGAAAGAAATAGACAGAAAGAGAGAGAGAAGAGAGAGACAGAAAGACATAGAGAGAAAGATGAAAGACAAAGAAGAGAGAAAGATGAAAGACAGAGAGAAGAGAAAAATAAAAGACTGAACGAAGAGAAAGAAAAGAGAGAGAAGAGAGAGAGAAAAGAGAAAGAAGAGAGAAAGAAGAGAGAGAAAAGAGAACGAAGAGAGAGAAAAGAGAACGAAGAGAGAAAGAAAAGACAGAAAGAAAAGAGAAAGAGAGAAGAGAACTCATATCCCGTTTTCTCTGTGAAATGTCAAACAATGATTCGACCACTTATGTCCACCGCTGTCCAGTCCATGACTTCTGCTGGTTAACATCTTCAGTCTGAGTCTCACAGACCTAAACAGATTTGATATTTTTTTTTTAGTACAGCGTATTTCTAAAAGGGAAACAAGCCGGTAATATTCTCACAGTCGATCAGACAGGGCGAGGCCCAAACGCTAATGCGCGTGTAGTACTGCGTCATATCAATCTCTCTCTATATATATATAGGTCTGTGATTTAATACGTCATACGCTATTTATAGAACCTGCTTCAAAGTCAATGTAAGACTAAGACAAAGGGAGGTAATATATCGACCTGCTGATGAGATGAGCGTTGATAAAGCGTGTTTCAATGTTATGAATGTCAGGGTTGAGATCGAGCATTGGCGGAGTTGCTGAATCCTTTAGTTGTGTATGTGTGTGTGTGGTGTGTGTGTATGTGGATGTGCTAGCATGAAACATTGTTTGTGACTCGGAGCATGCGCAGTTAATTTGTACTTTAATAGTCTTCAACAATGTCAACAAATAGCCTATAAAACGTTTTGGAATTTTTATATAAGGAATTATATAGAAATAACCGAATCATTTGTATTGATCCACAGCGAGACTAAAGACTTAGAATTAACTGTAAATTTGATATAACCTTTTTTATCTCCATATAACGAGGTTTTGGGCTTACTGTATGGTCAAGTAGGTTAATGGAGCGTAGGGATATCTAATCATAAACCATTCCGATAGAAAAAAAAGTGCCTTTTATATTATTAACATGGCTATATTGTTTTCAACCATTGCTTTCCAAACTATAAAAAAAAATTGATCGTTAACAGATTATGCTAATTCACTATTGTATCATGGGAAACACATGTATATATCTGTATATTCTGCAAGAGCTGTGGGCACCTTTTAGAGCCCCTCTGTTAATAGTGCTTCTACCAGGTGTAAATTAGGGCTGAATCACTTCAGTCAATGTATTGTACAGGTCTGGTCAGAACTTTGACCTACATTCTTCCACCCAGGTCATCAATCGTGGGAACAAAGTACACAGAAAGAGAGAGAATGAGATAGATAGATAGATAGATAGATAGATAGATAGATAGATAGATAGACAGACAGACAGACAGACAGACAGACAGACAGACAGACAGACAGACAGACAGACAGATAGATAGATAGATAGACAGATAGATAGATAGAGAGAGAGAGAGAGAGAGAGAGAGCAAGAGATGGGAGAAGAGAAGGGCTCAAAAGAGACAAAAAAAAAGGAGAGAGAGAAATGGAGAAAGAGAAAGAGCGAGAGAAAGAGTAAAGGAGAAAGTGAGAGAGAGAGAGAGAGAAAGAGTTGGAAATGGAAAGATAGAGACAGAATGAGAGACACTGAGAGAGAGAGAGAGAGAGAGAGAGAGAGAGAGAGAGAATAATACGAGGAGAGTAAGACAGAAATGGGGCTAAAGAGTAAGAAAAAAAGAGGAAGAGATTGAGAAAGAAATAGAGACAAAGAAACAAGAAAAAAATAGAACGACAGAACAAAAGACAAAAATAGAGGGAAAGAAGAGAGAGAGAGAGAAGCATAGGGATGGGACGCAAAGAGGCCTACATAGCCTAGGAACCGATACGAACGAAAAAATGAATTGCTTAAGTAATGAAATAAAAACATTACGGTTAAGCAATATTAGATTCACTTCCTTCTGTTATTAATAGAGACAGCAAATTAAACAAATAAGCAAAACCATAAACCTCTAAGCCCGTCAAGTCGAACGAGCTGTCCGCAAACTAGTCCAAAGGTTCAGTGCATAAAAACGAGTCAAGTCTTATCTTTGTCAAACTTTATCACAAACTTAGCACTTCTTTTTATATACTCTCATTATTTTAAAAACTGTAGCCATTTTGAGGGTGAAATCCTTATAAATAAACCGAGTTTCAGGAAAATGTAATTGTATAAAGATGTTTTAAGCACACTGTAAGACATGGGTACCCAGCATTCTTTTCCAGTCCGGGAGCCACATTTGAATTCTCTACACGTGTGACAAGGACCGCATTATTGAAAAACAAAAACATGTTTTAAAAAATTGAATCCAAAAGAACCTACCATTAACGGCCTCATTCTACACGGTGAGCAAACATTATGAACTGCAGCACGGGTCGGAGATGGTCTTCGGGCCGTAGTTTGAACGTCAGTGTTCTGAGGTGAAGACCCACCCACAAAAATAAGTAGACCTAGTGGTACTATGAAAATATAAATCCTTACAGCCACAGCATAGGGATATTTTAAATCATTTTGAAGAGAGAGCAAAGTTTAAAAAAAAAATTGTCTAATGTTGAGTGGTTAAGCGCTTGGCATTCGAACCTGGGGTCCTGTGTTCGAATCTCGGTGAACACTGGGATTTTGAGCTTAGGGATTATCAGGGCGCCCCTGAGTCCACCTAACTTTAATGGGCACCCGACTTTAGTAAAGGCGGTTGGTCGATGTGCTGACCACATGACACCCTGCTCGTTAACCATTGGCTGATGACTTTAACATCATCTACCCTATAGATCGCCAAGGTCTGAAATGGGAACTTGACTCTTTTTAAAATGCTGATTACTAGGGACCACCTATCTCAAATACCTTAACTAGTGCCTTAACTCTTTCTCTCCTCACTGACGATACCAACGTTGATTCCACTACAATGTGATAAATAATTACGGACAGAAAGAGTTAACAAGTCCAAATTCGGTCCTGCACATGTTTGTAAAGAGAAAGAATAATATAGCATTACTTCTTAGGTCTCAATTATTGAGTGGACTTAATACTTCAAAAAAGAGATATTCGTGTCATGCTTTCCTTTGATCGAATTATCAAAAGAATACAAGAGTAGCGCACAGCACGATATGCCCGGCTGACAGTAATGACAGTGTTTGTCTGTCAGCAATCTTCAAGATGGCCTTGGCTTCGGTGTGACATTTCGCGAGAATCGATTTCCACATTTGTGTCATGACAATAAGCTGTTTTTCCCCACGTTGTGTGTTGCGGTTCTAACAGGATACGGCTGAGTGCGACCTGAAAGGGGGTAGAGGCGGGGGGTTGCTGTGGACGCAGGTTCAAAGTACATTATTACCGCATTCTCTCTTAACCTATATTGTACTTATGTCATCGTATCCACCAATCGTTTTACGAGGTTTATTGCAAATCCCTCCGCGTCTTCACCACGTGATCTCAACGCGCGTGCTTACACTATAAAAAAGAGTATATATAAACGATGTAAGAAAAAATAATATTTCACAACATGAATTTACAGATATAAGGATTATACTAGAAGTAAAATAGGAGAAATACCCAGGATGCCTGAAACTGACAGCGGCTCTATAAAAGTCATGGAAGAATCGTAAGTTTTTATATATTTTTTTGTATAAATGCCATAATATAGCTATCAAAATATATTACTTTAAAATTAATACATCTAATCTAATAGATAATATAATATTAAAAAAAATAGTTTTATAAACCTCTTTTCATTTTATAATATTAAAATATAGTGGGCATAAATGAGTATTTTAAGAAATGTATCATAAGAACTAGATACATTGATCGTTCAAACGAATTTAAGTTTAAGTGGCTTCTAACGATCCTGTTTTATTCCATTAAAATTTACATAAATAAATTGTTTTCCATGAAATAGATTTGTAAATCGGCCAACTAACAACAAATGACTGTCCAAAGAGCAGTATTTTTTAAAGAGAATTTCGTTCTGACACATATTTGCCCTGTAACTGATAAGATTGTTTGGCGTGAACTTTAGGGGAAACTCCTTTAAACCAGCTTAACAACGACCTAGATTCTCAACCAATAGAAGTAGCAGAATTAAATGTGGTCATGAATAGGCTACAATGACAACTTGCTATCCTATAATATGACCAAGCCGGTCTCGTTTACTTCTGCGATTTCTAAACTCATTTTAACCTGAATGAATTTAGGAATTAAATTTCAATTCGTTAATCTGATTTTACATAGACTAAATCTAGTTTAGATATAGATCTAAATGATTCTCGCTCGTTTTAAATATCGAGCTAACTGAACGCGCGGGTCTAAATTTAGAAACTGTCGCGTTTAACGTGGGAGGTGAACAGCTGTTCAAAGCGCGGGGTTAGTCGTGGACCTTTACAGAAGAATAAAAAAGCCGATCACCAAACTTCGTATCTTTTCTGTTGACGTATTAGAAAAGGAAAGTAAAAATGATTTCCCTTTTGAGAGTTGCAAGGTAAGTTTTTTTTTTTAGTCCTACTAATGCAAAAAGAAAGATTTAAAAAAATATATATAATCTACATTTTCATATATAACCATTATATATTAATGGCCTAGATCTAAATGTCAGAATGTCAAAGCGTGGGACTTTAAAAGTAATAAAAGTTAACCAATACGAAGCACTGGAATCTGCCACACCTACCGGCGACTGTTGAATACCGACGTATACTGTCGTATACTTAGTCTAGAGTCGAGATGTAGATCTAGATTTAGATTCTATAAAGAATCGATTGTATTCTTAATACTATTAATAGTGTAGGGATTTAATGATTTTATTCATCTATGGTATGAATGATTTACAAGTCTATAGAGTATAGAGCGCTGCATAGTAATTTACAAACTCATTTTTAACTATTTTAATAGACGACTAATAGATCTAGAAATGTCTAGATCTAGATTTTAGATTGTATATTTTTCTAGACTATATTCAGCGCTTAACACTATTGTACTATATGTATCATCAATAAAAAGCACTTTTTTTAATAACATGTAATACAATGTAATCATATAGGCCTATGATAGAGTTTGGTAGTGGGCCCGATTGTAATCCATTCTTGTATTTATGATTTTAATAATTTTATGGCACTAAAATACTATATAAAAAAGGTATAGATTATAGATAGACAATAAAATTGTAACTTAGGGTTATTATCATTAATTAAAACATATTTAATTAAATATTTTAACTTTAGCAATTTCTGTATATTCACACCTTTCGGCGTTACCCATTTCCCATTGTATAGCCGCCTAATCTCCCTTACACACAACCGACAACCATCGATTCAACCAGAAATGCTGCTTTAGCATTTATTTCGTACGATAGCCGATTCGATCTATCTAGGTCTACGTGGTTAAATTATAAAAAAAGTGCTACGTAGCACACGCATAAGGCAAAAGATATATAAGATATAGATGGCTATAGATTTTAACGTATTTTACGAAAGAATCACAAAGGGAAACAACTTTTGTATTTTGCAGACGTATTCCCGCAAGGCTTTTGAAAAATGAAAGGCCAAATTTTAGCACAAATTATTTCGTACGATAGCCGATTCGATCTATCTGGGTCTACGTGGTTAAATAAAAAAAAAAAAGTGCTACATAGCACACGCATAAGATATATAAGATATAGATTTTAACGTATTTTACGAAAGAATCACAAAGGGAAACAACTTTTGTATTTTGCAGACGTATTCCCGCAAGGCTTTTGAAAAATGAAAGGCCAAATTTTATCACAGCTCCACTGTCGACCACACCAGCACTGTTCGACTACACAAGGGTCATCTACGGCGACTTCAATGCCCTGCCCAACAAAGTGCGTCACTACGTTGAGGAAAGTGTTCGCCTGTGCAAACCAGACACAATTCACATCTGTGATGGCTCAGAGCGTGAGAATGAACTGCTGACGTATATTTTACAGAAAGATGGGATCATTAAAAAATTACCCAAATATAACAATTGGTCAGTACTATATATATATATGTTATTTAAATATTAAAACAGTTTTTTTTTTTTCTAATTAAAGGCAACACTATCATCGAATAATTGTCAGTATGTAATTTGTAGGATTACCTCCCTTTTCTATTTACTATTTCAAAGTTTAGAGTAAAAAATCTAGTCTAATCCAATATTGTAAGCGATAATGCTTTCTAAGCTTAGGTATGACATAGCTCTAGACTAATTGAACTGAGAAAATTGAAGGGGAAAAATGTGTATATTTATAATTCATCTGAATTCCTGATTTAATTGAATTTTTATTTTACAGTTGGTTGGCAAAAACAGACCCAGCAGACGTAGCCCGTGTTGAAAGACTGACCTACATCTCCTCAGATTTGCAGAGGGACACAGTACCCACGCCTAAATATGGAGCCAAAAGTCAGCTTGGTAATTGGATGTCCCCTGATGATATGGACAATGAGTTGAACATGAGATTCCCTGATTGTATGAAAGGTAATGCAAGAGAATTGTACAGAACTAGGTGAAAGTGAAAACATTTTCTTCTTTTTTTGCTTTGAGTTCAACTTAATTCTACTATATCTTGTTTATTTTCTCTAGGGAGGACAATGTTCATTATTCCATTCAGTATGGGACCTCTTGGGTCTCCCATGTCCAAGATTGGCATCCAGCTCACAGACTCTGCCTATGTGGTGGCCAGTATGAGAATAATGACTAGAATGGGTACAAATATTCTTCAAGCTCTCAAAGACGACAACTTTGTGAAATGTCTTCATTCAGTTGGTCGACCTCTCCCTCTTACCTGTGAGTAGTCTACTAGGTTTTTTTTTTATTTCTAGAAAATTAAATAGTACTATTGCACTAAACAAAGCATAAAAGAATTATCAAATAAATACTCATAAAGATACACAGACACAAGAATAACAAGTTTACTTCATGAGATAGGATTTTAAAAACAACTTTTCTTTCAAATACCTTTCAAGCATGGAATGAGTTCTTCGGTCTCATTTTACATGTTGGAGAGTTCAGATCAGTAATCCTATATCCGAGATGAACTGCAGTGGTTTTCAGATCAGGCAGTTCTCTGTATAGTTTTTGTTCTATAGGAAGGTTTAGGGGCCAGATTCTTGTTTGGGCCTTTTGATGTAGTATACATCTTTGAAGGACATGGTGAGCATACTCTGGTGATGCTCCACAAGGGCAGGTCTTGCTTGACTTGAGTTAATTGAATCAAAATGTAAAATCTATGGTTTCTCAAAATTCAAATCTCTGATAAATATGAACCTGAACAACCTCATTAACACATGCACATAACCTATAATCTTTTTTTTTTTAAATACGTTTGTTTAATGTTAACTTAGAGTCATATTTAAAAAAAAATGTTGTTTAATTTCATATTAAATATAAATATGCCTACAAGTTAATTACACCAAAAATTTAATAATCTATTAATTGTCCACAGCACCTCTACACAATAATTGGCCATGCTATCCCAAAATGACTTTGGTGGCTCATTTACCAGAAAGAAATGAAATCTGTTCCTTTGGAAGTGGCTATGGAGGAAATTCTTTGCTAGGCAAAAAGTGCTTTGCCCTTCGTATTGGCTCAATTCTCGGTCACAGAGAAGGATGGTTAGCCGAACACATGCTGGTAAATTTAAACTCCATTGTATATCTAAATAAATTTCTAAAATACTTTTCTTGCTCTTCATGAATACATTTTATATAATTCACACCAGACTCACTCATATAATATATAGTTTTTGCTTACATGTGTAATCATCAGGGATATTTATTTTTCTTTTAGATTTTAGGAATTGAAAATAAAACCACTGGAGTAAAGAAATACATTGCAGCAGCTTTCCCCAGTGCATGTGGCAAAACAAATTTGGCCATGATGACCCCAACCCTCAGCAATTACAAAATCACATGTGTTGGAGATGACATTGCCTGGATGCGCTTTGATGACCAGGGAAGACTTAGAGCTATTAACCCAGAAGCTGGTTTCTTTGGTGTTGCTCCAGGTTTGTGAATTGTTTTCAACTAATCTATTTGTCCTGTCTTAAAAAATGGTTCTAACAAATTAGTATTTATAATTATCAACATAAGAGATTTAGACTATTATTTTTTTTTATAAAATCCTCTGGCTTTTAAAAATTAATTGAAGACCCAAAATTACCTTTCTTTTTTGCATTTTAAATATGTCTTCAATTATTTATACTTTTTCCCATTGGGATCATAATGATTCTCTAAAATTAAATTATTTAAAAATTTATTCCTCAGAAGTTTTGCATTTTGCAGCTACCCATTATTGTAATTTAAATGCAATGATACAAAGATTTCAAAATAAATGTTTTATTTTGTTTCTTCAGGAACATCTATGAAAACAAATCCTATTGCAATGCAGACTATTAAAGCCAACACAATCTTCACAAATGTAGCAGAGACCAGCGATGGTGGAGTATTCTGGGAAGGATTAGAAAAAGAGATTGAACAAGGTGTGAAAATCAAATCCTGGCTCGGTGATGAAGACTGGAAGAAAGAAGAATCTGACCGACCCGCTGCTCATGCTAATTCAAGGTAATTTTCAAATCATAAGAAAGCAAGTTGTTCTCATCATGAGTAAGATTTTTTTTGAAGACAGTTGTAAATTGTTTGGGTTGTTGAAGGGTTTGAATCTTGGTCAAAGTGAAGGCTGGCATTTTTTTTTTTTTTTTAAGGAAATTTCTAAGTACATTTTATGTAAAAGTTTTTCTTTCCATATTATCAGGTTCAAAACAAATTCAGTTTATTAAGTCTATGTTGTTAGTCATTCGACATTGTAATCTATTTCAGGAATTTTAATTTTTTTTCGTAATGGGCTTATAAATAAATAAGAGAACTTTAAACAGTTGGTCACTGTGCTAGTCACAACACCTTTAAGGGTTGATTATCACTTAATGTAGTCCATTGTCTCTTGATAGGAATGGAAACATTTTTGTTTTTTAGTATTAGACGGTCAACATGATAATGTATGCATGCTAAATTTGTTCCAGGTTCTGCACTCCTGCTGAACAGTGTCCTATCATGGATCCTGCATGGGAAGACCCTCAAGGTGTTCCTATCGATGCCATCATTTTTGGTGGCCGTCGCCCCACTGGTGTACCTCTGGTCTATGAATCTTTTAACTGGCAGCATGGTGTGTTTATTGGTGCTTCCATGAGGTCTGAGTCGACCGCTGCAGCTGAACATGTTGGTAGGTTTGAACATTTTATATTTAAACAGAAAATTTAAAAATTTTGGTTTCATTTAAGGAAATGTAGTTGATGGGCAGTTAAAACACTTTACTGTCAAGCTTTGAGAACTAGGATTGTAGGTGGCACTCAAAGAAGCTTTGAGGTTTACCTCACAAAGTGATTAAATAAGGCAAATGAGGATTGTTCAAGCAACATTATACTACACTTTCATTGAGAATATAATTTATGAATTATTAATTATAGGCATTTAGATCTCTAATGCAAACATACTCTTTAAATTTTTTTCTAAAGTGCAGGTATCAATAATTTGAATTTTTGTTTCTTTTCAGCTAAGCAAATTATGCATGATCCCTTTGCCATGCGCCCATTCTTTGGCTACAACTTTGGAGATTATTTGAAACATTGGCTCAGTTTTGGGCAGAAAGAGGGACTAGTTCTTCCCAAGATCTTTCACGTCAATTGGTTCCGCAAGGGTGGCCCTAACAACAGTTTCCTTTGGCCAGGTTTCGGGGAGAATGCCAGAGTGTTAGACTGGATTGTTCGCAGATGCAACAATGAAGACATTGCTAAGAAGACTGCCATCGGCTATGTGCCGAAATTCGACTCTCTCAACCTTGAAGGCCTCGAGGAGCCAGTCGATCTTGATGCCCTTTTCAGTTTGCCCAGAGAGTTCTGGGAGAATGAGGTGAATGCCATTTACAAGTATTTTGATGAGCAGGTCAATGATGATCTCCCCAAAGAAATAATGGGAGAACTGAAAAATCTGGAGCAAAGAATCCATACTGAATTATAAAAAAAAATAAATCTGGAGCAAAGAATCCATACTGAATTATAAAAAAAAAAAATCTGGAGCAAAGAATCCATACTGAATTATAAAAAAAAAGAAAAGCTGTTGATTTTGTTTTGTTGCTGGATTTGTCAGAGAACTGAGATTATCCTTTGTTATATATATATTGAAAAAAATATATTTGATAATAAATCGCTTTGTATATCATGTACATTATATTTTGTAAGCATTCCATTCAGTCATGGTAAAACAAACATTGTTTTCTATTATGACTGGCTAAAAAAACAGTGTGCAAGTATACATTTCTATCATATATACAAACACTTTAAATCTTGTTGAAAAAAACAAACGATATTCCATTTTGTTTTCATTTAGTTCATTATAAATTTTTATTCTGTATGCATATTTTGATAGTCACATGTTGTTGTTTTTTATCTAATAAACACCTTTTAAAAAATACATTTTAATGTTAATCTGCGGGGTGAAATCTGACCCCATGTTTCATTAAAATCATGTATATGGATCTGATAAATCATTGAAATATGCCTTGTCCACTTTTATTTAGAACTATTAATGTTCCTAACACTAAATGGCTTATGTTTAACCATCCAGGGCTTTCATTGCTTTGTATTTGCAGGTTTATTTTCTAGGTAATTATAGACCTACGTATATTGTTTTTTTTTTTTAAATGTTTTGTCTTTGACTTCAATAGCAGTTTTTTTGTTTTTTTCATTGCATAAGTCTAGTGCCAAATAGAATATTTGGGGGGTCCCATTAATGATGTGTTAGTATTTTCTGTGGAATCAGTGTCTTGTTTGGACCTGTATATAAGTTTATCAGAGCAAGGAGTGTTCATTGAATAGTTTGGAGTGTTTATTTTTTAGGATTTAATTTGTTAATTATAAGATTGTTATGAGTAAAACAGTTACAAATCTGTTTTCCAGTTGAGTCTTGATTGTTGTCCGTGAATGAGAGTTGAATTTTTCTATTCTGCGTGAATTGAATAAGAAGCTTAACTATGAGTGAAAATTTTTTTCATAATGAAAATTTTGACAATGATTGTACATATGATGAAAGTGTTTGTTTCTGACCATCTACATTGTGCCTGTACAGTAAATTGGATCATATATGGTCATTTCATTTCCCTTGCCCCCCTTTTTTTTTACCCATATGAATATCATAATGATCTGGTGATATATCCTTTATAATGTACATATGTTCCTGTTTTATTGCAATTTACAATGTAAATAGTGTTTATTTGTTGAACTTGTGTAATACTTTGCAAACATAAACTATTGTTTACAGTTTGCTGTATAGGGGCTCTACTTGTCAAGTTTGAAAACTCTGTACATATACATACAAATGTTAATAAAATACAAGAGATTAATGTGGCTTAATGTTTTTTTTTTTTTTTTTAGTCATTTTTTTTATCCCCCAGTTTTTTTTGCGTTCTATTTATCATCCTAGAAATAAACCAAGGGCAACATCACACAATATAAGGTAACATTGTTGTTCTGGTTACACCGGGTTCAATTTAATATGTTCGTAAAATGTTTTACATGTTTCGGATGTTCCTTCAGAGTTGAAGATAATTTACTTCCTAGTCCAAATCTCCCACAGGACGACGGTGGATAGGAATGGGCAGGGTTTGAACCCGGGACCATCAATAAATCCAAATGACAGTCCAGTGCGCAAACTGCATGACCAAGCAGCCATCCATTATGTAGGCAATCTAATGTCGATGATGTAAGGATGTATAATACCTGTAGGTTATAAGTTACAAGAATTAAGAAACTTCTGTTGAGACACATAGATAGAACTTTATCACCAAATACTTTAATATTAAGATAATACTTTTAACTACACCACGAGTGTAGAGAGATGCAGTGGCTGAGTGGTAAAGCACTTTTGCTTCCGAACAGGGGTCCTGGGTTTGATTCCTGGTGAAGACTGGGATTTTAAATTTTGGGATATTTGGGCGCCTCTGAGTCCACCCAGCTGTAATGGGTACCTGACATTGTGTGGGAAAAGTAAAAGTTGTTGGTCATTGTGCTGGCCACATGACAAACCCTCGTTAACTGTAGGCAACAGAAACAGATGACATTTAGATCATCTGCCCTGTAGACCCAAGGACTGAAAGGGGAACTTTACTTTTCTTTACATGAGTATAGACATAAATCCAATGTGAAATATTATACAATTTACAATAGATGAAATATCCACTCATACTTTGCTTACTAAAAAGAATTCTACAGGCATAAAGATAATTCACCAAACAATGGCCTCTGACTGACCATCTTAAGCTATGTATAAAACTCTACCGCTTGTCTCATGTCCTGAGCTACACTAATTCAATCTTGATCTGTACCTAAGATTCAAAGAGTTTACTACTACTCACGACTATTGCATATCACAATTCACCACAATGACGGTGATTCTAGGGATTTCTAATTCTCACAAATATGATGTGACAAAGCATTGTCTTCGAGTGCAGTATGTCATGTGACAACGCTAACCCAGTTGCGACCTAAATATTTAGACACATTTAGTACAGACAAAGCTGTTTCATCTTCTGCACCCATTTACTGCAAAGTCTTTTCTTTCGTGAGAGCTCTCCAGATATCAGAGACCAGCTGTTTTCCTCATGTATTTATTAAAACTGGGGCCTATAGTGTCAGGTGGGTTTTGTCCTCGCGCTCATCTAGGGTATGATGTACTCCGCCGGGCTCCCCACCTGAGCAGTGTTTATTAGCTTTATGCCGGGGTTATAATTTAGCCTTGGCTCGTCTGCCTGGGCACCCCTAACAGTCTAGTAATCAATTTATGCAATACATATCTAGGAACGAATAAACCAACTATTAACGTATACTAGTGAATAACAATATTGCATATAACAACAAAGGTTTAATGAGTTAATGATATATATGATATTATAAGGCATACATTATGAATAAATATCAATGGCAATTACAGATTACATTCAAAGGGCTATAGCACACCTTAATCTCAGTGCCATAGTCAATCAGGCTTCACAACGCCAACCCAACGCCAACGGGCAATAGTCAACTACCAAGCCTACAACTCAGACTTGACTCCAGCAGAGTCCCAAGCCTGCGTCCCTAGATAAGAAAAATACACACTCCTTTGATACCGCCATTCTCACGATTATTAAAGAAACGATTGTAAAGCTACGACATGTAGAAGATAGTAAAATAAACTAACTTACCCAATACTGGGGAATAACACCGCACAGATAACTCAATCTCAAGGCACCCCAAGAGAACACAAAGAGACTCATCTCAAGGCACAACAAAAGAACAATGACACCAATATAGCGCATCCTTAGAAACAGAACTAATAAGACCTTATGGTGCTCAAACGAAAATACCCTACCAGATGCGCACGACATATAGCAGTATTAAATCACAAAATATACTGATTTCATCAAATACACCAGTAACCTCATTTTAGTAATTCTAAATTAATGAAAGCTTAAAATGTATGAACATGTCATATTTCAAAGGGAGATCACAATAATAAACAATTTAAGGTGATTATAATATTCATTCACTTCGCCTCTAGGGCCTCCAATTATTTGTGGCCGGCTTTATTGCCATAATGCAGGGGTTCTCAACCTTTTAAGCTCGGCGACCCCTTATTACAATCCCCACTCTGCGGCAACCCCCATCCACACAGCAATAGAAGAATAGACAAAAACAATCCATATTTTCGATGGTCTTAGGCGACCTCTTGCAAATCGTCAATCTACCCCAAAGGGAGTCGCGACCCACAGGTTGAGAACCCCTGCCATAATGCATGTCTTCTAAATGTCAGATAGTTTAAAGCAGTGTCTCCCAAGTTAATCCCACTTATCTTATTCATGGTAAACCAGTAACACAAACGCAAAATACCTATAGGTGTTAAAATAAATGAAAAACTGTCATGGAATCCACATATTGATGAAACTATCAAAAAATCAAACAAAGCATTAGGGTTTATTAAAAGAAATTTCTATAAATCAAATAAGAATATAAAAATAAAATGTTATTTAACCTTGGTTATGCCAATAATAGAATATATGCATCCTCTGTTTGGGACCCCTCAACTCAAGAAAACATAAAGAAACTGGAACAGACACAAAATAGAGCAGTGAGATTCTTAAAATAAATGAAAAACTGTCATGGAATCCACATATTGATGAAACTATCAAAAAATCAAACAAAGCATTAGGGTTTATTAAAAGAAATTTCTATAAATCAAATAAGAATATAAAAATAAAATGTTATTTAACCTTGGTTATGCCAATAATAGAATATATGCATCCTCTGTTTGGGACCCCTCAACTCAAGAAAACATAAAGAAACTGGAACAGACACAAAATAGAGCAGTGAGATTCATAACAAACGAATATTCACATTTGACTATAGTAACACCTTTAGTAAAATCACTAAATTTAGAAAACCTTCAGGACAGAATACGCAAAAGTAAAGTAGCAATTATACATAAAACATAATCTTCTAATACAATATTTAATAACATACTCAGAAAGACACAAAGATAAAGGCACATTCCTCATTCTATATGCTAGGACAAATTTGTACAAATACTCCTTCTTCCCTAGTGCTATCAGAGCATGGAATGGGTTGCCTGAGCTAGCCAGGAAAACCAGTAACTTGGCAGAATTTAAGTCATTGGTTAATATGCATGACTGCATGACGCGTAGGACGTAATCATCTTCTTTTTTGAAGTAACGTCTGTATTATAAAAGATTCTAATTATTGGGTTATAAAAGACTACGGTAAAGTTGACAAAAACAGGCTAAACAAAGTGTCCCAATGATAAATGTCTCGCTTTATCTAAAGTGGCTACCCGGATAGGAGAAGGGAAAACTTTGAATTGAAACCTCTGCTTTCTTCTTTGTATCTACATGTATACCCAAACATAGGAATGGCTTCTGGAATCAACCATGAGGAAAAATCAAGAACCCGCGGCAATTGAAATTTCAGCAGCTCACAAGTGCTACATCCTGGCATAGCCTGCAACGCAGCTGCTCCCAAACTGTATCGGTACTTGCTGTTCCTTTGGACACACCAGCTGCGTTGCGAGAGGGCGGCTAAATGTTGTGAGGGCTACATCGTTCATACCATATAACTAATGCCCAGGCATTCATCTCATTTCTATGAGATGATCCATAGCCGCTTCTTGCATAGTCTGAAATAAATCTCTATTTATTCAAAAGTCATACATGTCTTGGATAGCCTTGGGAATTTTTTTTTCAGTTGGGGTCACCAAATTCACTTCACCTCTAGGGCCTCCATTTTTTTTGTGGCCGGCTTTATTTTCCATGCATGTCTTCTGAATGTCAGATAGTTTAGGGCAGTGTTTCCCAAGTTGTTCTGCGAAGCCTGAATATGTGTTCCACTAACTAATGGAATAATTAGCTAGTAGGCCACTAGGTGAATTAATCTCTCTAGAAAATAAGCACAGTGTTCCACTGAATAGGCTAATACACAGAATAGCCTATATGTAGCGTTCCGTTACGGAACAAGTTTTGGAGACTCTTTGCTTTAAAGTGTGCCTACATCTAAGAGGTTGGTTATGCCTTATTTTTTTTTTTACATGAAAGTCAAAGAATAATTATCTCTGAATTGTAAAAAAATGTATGTTACAATAGTAATTTACGTATTAGATGTCTATATGAATCGAATTTCCAATAAATTATCCAGTTGTTACTTGGCGTTTCATATGACAAGGGCATAATAATAGTTACTTAATGTTAAAATATTCTTGTTATTGTGTCCCTTTGGCCACAACTGAAAATTGACCGAATGCCAATGATTATGCGGAAATAGTTAAGTTATCTACACTTGACCGTTTCAGACAGTAAACAAAATGAACAATCTTTAGAAAGTCGTACATAGATCTAGACCTATCTATACTGTGATACATAAAGGTAATCTGGAACGGATTTACACTGGGGTAATCTATATTTTATATAGAATAGATCTAGATCTTTAAAAGATCTACAGATCTAGAAAATAGACTAGATCTAGATCTATTATTATTATTAAACTAAAAGCTGTCTCTCTCTGACTCTCACTCTCACAGTAACTTGAGTAACTGAGTAAGTGCTAGAATCTAGATTGACTAGATCTAGATTAGATTTAGACTAGATCTAGATCTAATTAGAGTTTAGACTCTAGGACTCTAGACCTACTACTAGGCCTAGACTAGTGACTGACAAGTCTAAGACCGTCTGAGTATAGTCACTCTACTGTCTCTACTACTCGTCTCTACTGTCTTTAGTTTAGAGATAAAATAAAGATTTTAGAGTTAGAGTGATTAGACAAGAGTTCACTGGTGGTGTGATACTATTTACTAGGTCTAGATCTAGATCTATGTCTCTATGTAACATTGTAACTATCTATTATACTATTTATACTTATACTTCTTATAGTTATACTAGACTAAATAAACTATAAATAATAGATCTAATTAAGTAATATTATTGAGTCTGGATGTAGATTATACTATATTACTATATAATTATAGATATATCTTAATATATCTAGATCTCTAGTGACTCTAGAATAGATAAAGATTCTATTTAATAATAATAATAATAATTATAATAATCTTTATTATCCCTAAGGAAATTTGTCTTACAATTTGTGCATTACACCAAACAAAAAACATTATAACTAAAAGAAACCAAAGTGTACATTCACACCAGACTCACTCATAATTTACATGTGGCAAAGTTTATACCAGATTGTTCTTATTTAATGATTTGATTGCCAGGGGAACATTAGATTCATTAATATTCATTTAGATAAAGACTAATTTAGAGTTTAGATCTAGAGTAGATATAGACTGTACTAGAGGTTTTAGTTGTACAAATCATGACTGTACTATAAACATAGATATTACTATTAGATATCTAGGTCTAGATGATAAAACTAGATCTAATAGACGTACTGGTATACACTTTACTAGATTTAGAATGTCAGGTTTATCTATGTACCTGGTAGCTAGATGTAGATCTAGATCTTCTTCAGAATTGAAGACATTTATGCCATAGCCATCCATAGCTCAGTCACAAGTGCCATTAAGACAACAGCCTTGACAGCAAACCTCAGATCAGCCAGGCATCCAACTAGCCTTCTAGAGTCTTAGATCTAATAGATTGCTGTCTGTTTGTTGTAAAATGTTTTACATGTTTCGGATGTTCCTCCAGAGTTGAAAATAGTTAACTTCCTAGTCCAAAACTCCCGCAGGACGACTGGGGATGGGAGCGGGCAGGATTTGGACCTCAACCATTGGTAAATCCGAACGACAGTCCAGCGAGCATACCTAACAACCAGACAGCTGCCTGTTGTTCGGACATCTTGATGGTCCTGGGTTCATACCAGCTCTCTGCCATTCTCTGTTGTCCTGCAGGAGGTTAGGACTAGAAAGTCAATTATCTTCAACTCAGAAAGAACATCTGAAACATGTAAAACATTTTATAGAACAAACGTTCTTTCAGATTTTGATGAATTTTCTTAACAATACAACTAAAACCATACAGGAAAAGCATTTTGAAGCAGTATTTTTAAAAAATAATAGCAATTGAAGAGAGTGGAAGTTGTGTCAGAGGTGCCACCACATTATCGCACATGCTTTGCAATTCATTGCATTATAAATTAGTTTTCAATTGATACCGTACCACAGGATTGTAGTGGGGAGGATTCTATTGAGAACTCTGGAGATGTGGTAATCAAACTGTGGTCCATTGAACCCCAGGGTTCCTCGAGACGACCATATGGGGTGCACAGAAAGATTAAAATTGTAAACAATTAAAATAACTTCTTCGTTAAAAGCCATTTATCTTATCGGAAAATTTGAATAATAATCAACTGCCCCTTACTACTGTTTAATATGTCTATAACAAACTTTTTATTTAATGATGATGTCATTGTTGAAACAGCTTGGCAAAACAACAATGATTGTTAACAGTCCTGTGATAGAATTTTATTTTTCATATGAAAATATAATTCACTTAATTCACATACCAATCAACATCGTTCTTTCAATGTCTCTGCTTTATCACGCCATTAAAAAAAGTAGGCCAAGCTTCATTTTAAACTTTCCAACTGACGACCCAGAGACTCTGTGGTTATTGCACAAAGGTTGTTGTCTTTCTATTTGGCATGAACTTCATTAAAAAACAAAAAAAAGAAAATAGTGCGCATGGGAATTTGCAAATAACACTCAAATTGAGGAGGCACGGTGGCTGAGTGGTAAAGCGCTTGGTTTCTGAACCGGTGGTCTGGGTTCGAATCCCAGTGAAGACTGGGATTTTTTATTTCGGGATCTTTGGGTGCCTCTGAGTCAACTCAGCTCTAAAGAGTACCTGTCATTATCAGGGGAAATGTAAAGGTGGTTGGTCGTTGTGCTGGCCACATGACACCCTTGCTAACCTTAGGCCACAGAAACAGATGACCTTTACATCATCTGCTCTATAATAAAAGATACATTCATAAAACCCCGATACATCCATGTTATTTTTTTATTTTATTTTAAACAAAAGATAATTTCAATAATTACTTCTTCAACATGCTGTTTTTTTTTTTTTTTTTGTGATCTTTATACTATGAATTTATGTAGCCTTTTCTTTTGGTGGTCCTTGGACAAGTTTTGACTAAAAAGGGAACTGTGAGTGAACAAAGTTTGAGAACCATTGGTCTGGAGCATATACCCATTGGCCAGGCAGCCATCCTGAAGATATTATGATTGAAGATATGGCCAGCAATTGCAAAGGCATTGAGACTGCTAACACTAGTGCTATGAACATAATAACATTAATAACACAATAGAGTGTGGAAAACCTTGTCCGCTTAGAATGGATCCAAGCATCAAGATAAATGGACAAGATATAAATGCAGTGGACAGATTCACCTACACGTGAGCACATTCTCCAGAAACGGAAAGATCGATAATGAAATCAGGTAATCGACCTGCGTATCGCCAAGGCCAGTGCATCCAATGGCAGACTGTCTCAAAATGTCTGGAATATACGAGGTATCACCACAAATACAAAGCTAGGGTTCTATCGAGCTGTCATCCTCGCTACATTGCTCTATGCCTCAGAAACGTGGACAGTATATAGCAAACATGCAAAAACAACAACTGAACCTTTCACATGATCCTTCTCAGAAAAATACTGAATGTCAAATGGCAAGAAAAAATACTTGATACTGAAGTCCTTCGAAGAGCGGGTCTGCAAAGCATCCACACAATCCTGATGCAGTTCCAGCTGCGGTGGGCAGGCCACATCAGCAAATTGGAAGACCGTTGCATCCCTAAACGACTCCTGTATGGCCAATTAAGGGAAGGAAAGCGCTCAAATGGTGGACAGAGAAAACACTTCAGGGACACCCTCTAAGCTTCTCTGAAAGTCTTCATCATTGACCTAGTCACATGGAAGACAGAAACACATGACTAGTATTGACCAATCGAATGTCCACTTAAGAATTCTAGTAAGCGGATGAAATTTTAACTCTTTATAATTGGGCGTAGTTCTTCTTACCCTAAGATTGTATATATGTTTAGTTTCATCTGCTTGAGTTTCCGACGGTCTGACTATGTCTTCGGTGGTGCTGGTGGTTTCTTCAGCCATCGTAGAATCAGAAGGTTGATTCCTGGGAGGTGAGCTTTGGACAGCTCAGCCAGTAGCTCTGTTTCATAATAATTAATGACAGCTATGGTGATTTTGTCTAAACTCTGTCTGCAATTTTAACTCTATGTTGACAGCATATTATAAGCTCACCAATAGACCTGGCTGCCTGGTCGTGCAATATTAACGTAACTATCTGTTGGGCATTCTCTCCCCTCATATCCCCTTGATATCAACGCCAGTGCAACATTTTTTATTCATTGATTTCTTCGTCTTTCTCGTTCTCATTGTTATATTGGAGCGTTTATTCATTGATTTCTTCGTCTTTCTCGTTCTCATTGTTATATTGGAGCGTTCAGAAGACTGGACCAATACATGAGATGAACTGCGCAGTGGTTTCCAAATCAGGAAGTTTTCCTTCTATAGGGATGCTTTGGGGCCAATGTCTTGTTCGGGCATGTTGGTAAAGAATGCAGTTTTTGAAGGACATGGTCAACATTCTCTGGTGACACTCCACATGGGCAGATTTCACTGGTTCCAATTTTGAGCTTCCGGTACATATGTTGTTGTGTCCGGTACTGAGTCGAAAGATTAGACTTTGATCTTGTCGGGTTAGCTTTTAATAAGCATCATCTTTCTTGTGATTTGGCTAAGAGCTCGTCCATTTCTCATTTTTTTTTTACTATTAGTTTTTTCATTTCGTCTGGATAGAGAGCAATGTTTAATTGTGTGTTTGTTCTCCCACACTTGGCAAATGTGTCAGCCTTCTCATTTCCTTCTAGTTCTATATGTGCTGGTATCCATTGAATAACGTTTTTTTTTTCTGTAGTTGTTGAGCTTTAAAAGTGCTGGCCTGCGTCGTTTTATATAGGAGGAATCAGAGTTTTCCAGGGGATTGTTTTCGCATCGCTTAGAAAGGCAATCTTACTGTGTGGGGGTACTTGGATGATTTGCTAGCGTGATAGCTGCTATTTCTAGTGCTTCCATTTCTGCTCTATGGCTGCCAATGATCTGATCTAAAGGAAGTTTAGTTTTTATTGTTAGCCAAGTGGTTTTCTTTTCCCCAATCTTATTTGTTAAATTGTTTATACGTGGGAACATTAGTCGGTGTTTTATATTTATTGTCCCCTCTCCTTCCCCGTTGTTGCTGGTAGACAACTAAACCGCTGTAGGCTTATTATATCTTAAATAGTAAACTTGAAATGACTTGAGTAACTTCTTGATGAGCAATACTAAATATAACTTTTATTATAACATAGACGAAATCAAGTTCATGTGAAATAAAATAAATGTACTAGACTTAAGTAATAATATTTTTTAACAAAATCTCACTACAATAACACAACCTTTCAGTCTCACGTTCTGGAGTCGTCTGTCCTAACTAAGACCAAATGACAATGCCACTATGTTGCACCGGTGGCAACCAATCACTAACCTCTTCCTACCGTCACTAAACAAAACCCACACAAACACTCCATAATACCCCAAAAGCTTAATCATTTTGTTTAATATTCCCCGACTCCCCATTTAAATGACAGAGTGCTATAAGGCAGTGGCGTAGTATCCGTGGCGTGAAGGGGTTCAATGAACCCGGGCCCACGACCCTTAGAGGGCCCACAGTCTGTGACGTACCAATCATGGCGCAGTGGAGTTTATTGCGTTTGGGCACATGCTCATGACCAGTTGGGGCCCACATGAGCCCTTGGGGATGACACCAAACTGGAATACATAATTGCAATTTCGTAAATGCGATTAGAAAATATAACCTTATAAGCCTTCCAAAAATAACCTTATACCAAACATTAACTTCAAAACGTTAAACTGTACTAGAGTTTGTATACCAGGGGCCAAAACTGCTTTGATGCAAAGATCTGCATAATTGTATCAGGTTTATTTTAATGGTGGCTAGCCGTAATCATTCGTTAGTGGTGTTCATTGTTGCCTGCTCGCACCAGTTTTTTACAAAGCTTATATCAACTCACTCTATCTGGTAAACAAGTTTGTACACGTTATTTCTCCGACACCCAATCTCGGAACAAGCTGAAATTTGGCACAATTATTTCTTTTATCTGCGAACACAAGAATAAATAGTAATAATAATAATAATGTACCAATTAGTTAATTAACTATTGGGTTAGGTATCTCAGGCAAGGGAAATTTGACCTGATTGACACGAATACAAAATTTCGATTCAGTTGCAAATTATTCAACTTTCGCAAAGCTAAATCTGTTCCTTTCTTCTTTTCTACATTAAAAAAAAAAAAAGGAAGAAATTTTCTTTATTTCCACAAGTTCACACAGTACATTGAAACTTCTGCTATATACGATCAACATGCATATCATATTTAGTGCATTGGCATCGTCAGAGATTGACCAATCGTAATTGGTTGAAACTTGGCTCATAGTTCAACAACATCATATTAATATAAAATTTTCATTTAAATTGATATGACTATTGAGATATTTGACAGAAAAGCAAAGCACCCCACAGATTCAAAAAACGAGATATCCCAAACTGCGAGGCCAAGGCTATGATGGTAATTTCAATACAAGTGGATAGTAGAATGGCCCCCAGGCCGCTCGAGCATTTCGTTCAGCGTGCTAACCACAACTTATGTTTGTCAAGAAGTTGCAGATTTCTCTGACTGCATTAAATGTGCATATGTTTTTACTCACAGCATATCAAGATGGGCGCTTCTTGAATCCAATAGGGAGAGCATAGTTTATAGGACACTTAAATAATTGTTCCCTACAAGTTGATCATCAAGGAATAATGCTCTAACTGCAATGAGACACATATATTTTGATGTACCAAAGATGCTTACACTTAATACTTTCTGTTCCTCAAAGAAAAATGAACGCTTGGAAGCTGCAGCACTTAAAGGAAAATTAGAAACTTTCGATACTATTGTTCTGTACAAAATTGTCAGCGCAATCAACGTTGTTTAACAAATCTTGCAACGTGAGTATCAAGATCTACGCAAAGCTGTAAATTAACTGGAGAAGATCTAGACTCTAGACTGAAGTAGGCTAAACATTTGAGAATTGAGAGTTTGAACATGACGCTGCTGTAGTAGATATTGGGGTGTTCCCCTTGCAGACCTTGCGATCTATGGGGCAGATGATGTTAAGGTCATCTGTTGATGTGACCCACGGATAACGAGGGTGTCATGTGACCATCCTTTACTTTTCCCCAATTAATGTCAGGTACCCATTAGAGCTGGGTGGACTCAGTGGTGCCTAAAGATCCCCAAGGAGTCGTTGCATTACTAGCTTTCTGTATACAACAACGGTGGCTGCACATAAACAAATGATTGAATTGTGTGCCTGAGTTGATCCGTCATACAAATGATAGTTTGTTTAGCATTACTCCGATATACTTTTTGTCATGCGCATCTCGAACTTCACACCGAGGGTCCCGAGTTTGAATCTCCTGGGTGACTTGAGTTTTTGTAGTTTACAGCACTCTGTTACGCTGTACCATGGGGAAAGTAGAGCCCTTGTTGTTGGTCACCGAGAAGGTAGATGCAACCTCACCTGACCCCTGCTGACCACTAAACAAAACTAGAGGGAAAAAGTGTTGGGAGAGAGTAAGAAGGCCACCCCAGGTTACGCTTGAACGCCTTTGAAGACTTTTCTCATTTTATATGAACTCGAAGATCTGGGTCAAGTCCGATCCTCGCTTTTAAAAAGCCGGCCACATACTAGCACTAGACCTCTAGGCAGTGGCGTAGCAAGGTTCTCGTGGGCCCGGGTTCAATAATATGTTGGTGGACCCCCACCCCCACCCCCCAATAAAATAAGACAATTTTAGTGTGTAGCGAATAAATTGTGTAGTCTGTATATTTACCAAAAAAAAAAAAAAAAGACATTCAAATGGCTTCTAAATGGAGTAGTTTAATTCGGCTCATGTGGGCCCCGATGGGTCCCAAGTAGAGATGGGAATCGAACCCAACTTTTAAAGTTCGGGTTCGGTTCGGTTCGGTCAGATTTAAGTTCGAGTTCGGTTCGGTTCGATGGCGGCTATAGTTCGGGTTCGGTTCGGTCAGGTCTAAAGTTCGGGTTCGGCTCGGTTCGATGTTATGAAATTATGTAATAGCAAAATTAAGTTATAAGGTTTAATGCAATTTATTAGTTAAAACTTTTTTATTTGAATTTTTACATAAAACAAATACTTTGCAATATATAATAGGCCTATGGGCAATACTTTTTCCAAAATAATGTTGCCTACATACATTTTAAGCGTTGTCAAAATTTCTTAATGGAGATAGAAATGAAGATGCGGCAGGTTTTCGCTCAAGTCGGCAAGTGGTTTAATTCAGGGCGTGACTCGGCGCTAATCGAATTTTTTAAAAAGGCTAATATCGATGTGCTTTCTTTCAGAACGCACTATTCATCATAATAAAAAAAAAGTAGATGGCCATATTAAATATAATAATAAAGAGGCAGACCTGGCCAATAGAATTATGCAAGGGACATTCTAGGTAGGCCTACATATTGCGCACGTACTTCTATGATGGGCGTGATCTTTTTAAAGAAATATTCTTCGTCTCTATCGAGGATTTATTTTTATTCACACATAAGTCGTCACTATTATAAATTGAAATATACGGAAGAAATTCGACTATTCTGAGACAAAAAAAAATGCAGAAGAATCACACTAGAGGAGATGTTTTAAAATGTTTTCTTCAAAACGTTTTGACCCATATTGTGCATACGCGCCTCGCAAAAAGCAGTCTTCAGTTGACAAGGTCTTATTGGAAGATAAAATGACATCTCCACTTAATATATTTTAATTTTTAAACATGTACTAATATTCAGATAAGTTACACTAAAAATAAAACTTTTTTTTTCGATGCCCCCTCTCTTTGTTAGTTGGTCGTTGGTTTGTCGCTTACAAACAGCTAGTACAATTGAACCAATATAGGCGTTTTATATTTTTACCGGTAAGGATAGTATAGATGGACTTCTTATGGTCTGACAGTTACGCTGGGCAGGGCACGTATCCCGTATGGGAGACGAACATATGCCAAAGGCAGTCTTTTTTTTGGTGAGCTAAAAGGTGGTCGACGTTACAGAGGCGCCCCACGGAAACGCTTCAAAGACCAGCTTAGGCGTCAACTTTTCTTAGCTGACATAGAAGAGAGCACCTGGTTGCATGCGGCCTCAGAACAAGACAGCTGGAGGTCACTCACGAAGGCCGCGGGATACACATTTGAGACCAAAAGAAAATCCGCTGCCGAGGACAAACGCAGACGCGAAAAGAAAAACTAAATCGACCACCTGCGAACAGTGGTTATGCTTGCCCTGGATGTGGCAAAATATGTATTTCACAGCTGGGCCTGCGCAGCCATGGGAAAAACTACATTCCTAACTAATCTTCGGACTCGAAGACAAGCCTTATAATAATATATAAACTTAATAAACTTTAAAATAAAGTTCTTATGTGAACAACTCAATATAGCCTAACTGTTATTACAATATTCACATATTTAACTTGAGATAGAGATGTAATATAAATGAAATATACTAATATCTAAACAAAATCTAGGTCACCACAAAACAACGTCTTTACTCTTATATGTCTCAAGATTGTCTGCCGTTTCACATTTGCATTACGCTAATTTCATCATCCTTAATGCATAAGCACCAATTAATCGCTTAACCTTTTCTTACCGCCACCAGAAAACACATACACACACTCTATGACACCCCTTTTTGTCAAGAAGTTGCGTCTCCCCATCCCCCAATTCAAAGTACTAACCATCCCCACCCACGGGAGAGGACCCAAAGTTTGAGAAACGCTCCATTAAAAATACTGAAGATCAATAATGCAAAACAGAATAATAGTAAAAATATTCAGGGGCGTAGATAGGAATTTTTCATCATTTGGGGGCCCGGGAGGGGCTGGACCTCTTTGGGGGCCCCTGCATTTTGCATAATATTGAATATTTATTGTAAAAAACACTAATTTGGGGGCCCCCTCAAGTGGGAGCCAGGGGGGATTTTACATTTCTCATCCTCCTCCCCCACCCTTGCTACGCCACTAATAATATTCCAATATGGAATACTTCACAATTTTGTAAAAATAATTCACTTAATAGAAGATAATTAAAATTTATTTTAAACTAGAACACAAATGAACTTATTTATATCTACACTCTCTAATCGGCAAAAAATATTCTACTCTCAACTAACAGCCATCTCAAATAAAATTGACAATATTTTAATGTTGACTTTCTACTTACTAGGAACTTGAATCTAGATCTATTCTAGATCTAATTGGAGCACACCTATTCGACTCAAAACACATATTGCAAACAACCCGCGAACATTCAAGGTTAGGGGAGAGTCGGCACGTACGGAAAAACCCAGCCATGGGAATCAAAGCGCGCCGCTTTTGTTTTTCAAAATACCCCCCCCCCCCCCCCCAAGTTTTCAAAGTATAATGGAATCATTAGAATTTAAATAAAATATTTAAGTAATTTTTTTTAAAACCCAAAATATAAAAAAAGGATGTAAAAATTTCAAAATTAGTTCGGTTAAGAAAAGGAGGGTTCGTTCGGTTCGGTTCGTACTAAGCAGTTTCAAAGTTCGGGTTCGGTTCGGTTCGGTCATAAGTGAGGTTCGAGTTCGGTTCGTTCGGTTCGGGTTCGGTTCGTTTCCCATCTCTAGTCCCAAGCCCAAACGCAACGAAACCCACACTTGCCATGGTTGGTGCGTCACAGGCTTTGGACCTGTAATGGTCGTAGGCCTCGGTTCATTGAACCCCTTCGCGCCATGGATGCTACGCCACTGCCTCTAGGAAAGACGTAAGACATTTGACTACGTACCAAGTACTTCGCGCCTTGGGATGCATACTTTTCTTCTGCAACGACTTAAAAAAAAAAATCGATCTTGGAAGATGTTTTCTTGAGGGAATTTTATCAGGAAAACCTGTCCGCTAAATATAGAACTCAAACACGTAACGATTGGAAGGCGTGTTTAAATCCAGCGGCCAATCAGAATGCAGGGCAGATAAAAACATACTGTCGTCACAGCTAATTTGTGTATAAATAGATTGTTTACCTGTGCTCACTCGACTGTTTTATTCAAACGGTAGAGAAGTTTCTTTAAGCGTGTCGTGTGTCCACTTAAACGTGAGTAATTTAGATATAACTCTATAGGGTTCTGTAAATGTTAGTACAAGCAGTTAATAGAAATCATATTGAGTTTTTTTTACGCACTAGTTCGTGAAAGGTTAGCACTATTTTGTCACTGAGAGTAAAATGAGTGAACTTTTGAATGAACCAGGCTATAGGAGTTGGTCCATGAGACGAAGAAAAAGAAATGTATCGAATAGGAACAGTCGTGACGTGAGGAGAGCCAGATCTCTGGGTTGCAGGACAATGTAACATTGCCGCTATAGAAGATGGAGAACGGATAGGTTTTTCTTGCATAGTAGAGCATCCCTAGATTTTATTGCATATTGAACTATCGCGTAGATTCTTTTGCAAATTGAACTATCGCCTAGATTCTTTTGCAAATTGAACTATCGCCTAGATTCTTTTGCAAATTGAACTATCGCCTAGATTCTTTTGCAAATTGAACTATCGCCTACATTCTTTTGCAAATTGAAATATCGCCTAGATTCTTTTGCAAATTGAAATATCGCCTAGATTCTTTTGCAAATTGAAATATCGCCTAGATTCTTTTGCAAATTTTTTTCATATTTTATTTTCGCATTATTTTCATTGTTGAATATTGTCTTAATTTTGAACTGCATTTTATTCAAACAAAAACTACTGACATGCATGCAATACTGACACCTGTCTTGTTATACAAGTACAAAAGGTAGACCACTCAGATTTTGTGATGTACAGAGCATATCATGAAACGAGGGTGTCGTGGTCAGCATTATTTTACTTTCCACAACTCATGTCAGGCACTCACCAAAGTTTGGTGGACTCATGGGGCGTCCTAAAAATCCCGAAATTCAAAATCCGTCTTTACTGAGATTCGAACCTGAGGCTCCTCGGTTCAGAAACCAAAGGCTTTACCACTTAGTCACCCCCGACCTTTTGCATTATTTTAGTCCAGGTATTCAGTAAGATAATTTTTGCTTCTCAAGCTCTCGCCCAGTTGAATGATGATTATGTATACACAAGAAAAATGCTTTTCAATTTTAACTCTTTCTCTCCGTAATTATTTACCACATTCTGGTGGAATCAACGCTGTCATCGTCAGTTAGGAGAGAAAGAGTTAAGGAAGTAAATATTTCCTTCTCTTTTCCTTCTCTGAAACATAGTCTTTCACAATTGTTTGTAATTTGCCGTCGTGGACTGAGCTTAATGCGGCGTTCGCATTTGTATGTTCTTTACAGCAGTGGACTGAGCTTAATGCGGCGTTCGCATTTGTATGTTCTTTACAGCAGTGGACTGAGCTTTATTAAGTGGCCTTGTAGCGCGTTATGAAATGTGATAAGCACCAGTAGCGCTTTGGTTTACTGATGGAGATTCCAGGAAACAGACATAAAAAATCATTCCGGGAAGTTATTAGCAGATGTCAAGGTCACGTGCGTGCCAGTGCTGATGTTTTGTAAGCTGTGCAACTGAAAAAAAAAAAAAAATCACCGGCTCACAATTTTACATATCGATACCTGGAAGGTTCTATGTGGATTTGAGGAATGAAGTAGATTTAGTATGAAGACGGGGTGGCCGCTTTGTCAGAAGATATCTCTTTGCTTGGCTAAGTTTGATCACGTTATCTCTCAATATTGGAGGGAAACGAATCTCAGCCTACTCGACCTTCAACTTGACCAGATGGCGCTGCCTGTCACGGACGCGCTCTAGAACTGTTTGCATTTATGAACTATTTCTAGTGTAGGGCTTCGTAATGGGATCTACCTTTGGAAAGTAAAGCTGGTACAGTAGTTTCGCTCATTCACGGCTACCAATGTATATATATATATATGCTGTTCCTATTATTACCTTGCTAACTGTCCCTGGGTGGACAGTATGTCAGTATATGTATATCTTTGGAAAATAATTACTTGTTAATAGGCCACACTGGGAAAACTCTGGCTTGACCGTTATAATTACAAAGCTTTTCTTATGTTACTTGCTCTTTTTTTTTTGGTAGTAGGGTCATTATTCATACTTCTGGTTTCGTTGTACAGTATCTGGTTTCCGGTTGTTCACACGATCATTCGGGGGGCTCGAATTTCTATTCCAGATGTTATTCCCTGATGCCCAGCAGGAAGTTGAAAGAATGACTAGGTTTACGAAGCATCTATCAACTCAAGTGTGCATGTCTGTCTGATACAAACCTTGCTCACGTTATCTCATCCATTTCCCATTCTCGCATCAAGTTGAAAGGTTGCACAATTATTTATAGTTCCTAACAAAGCGTGAATCAATAGAAAAAAAAATCAACCAATTAATTAATTAAATAGTGGGAAATAATTTTGTTTAGTTTCGAAAAAGTGAAATAAATTTCACAGTATTAAGCTATATGACTGTAAATGTGGAATTCTTTCCATTAGATATTTTTAAAAAAGCATTTTTGTATATTTTGCTTGTTTAAACTCTACTGAAGCACGGCCCGCAGGCCATATCCAACCTTTAACTCGTCGCCTTTCCGCCATTCGAAACGTTTGCCTAGTGCGTAAGCGGTAAAATAAAGAAAAAGTATTGAATCGCCCGGTGAAACGTATAGCCCCCCCCCCCCTTGACCGAATCTCCACCTGCTATGAAGTATATCTGAATAGTGTGTTTCTGTGAGCGCGCGTTTCTTTTACGTATTTGTGTTTGAACTTTGGACTTGTTGATCTTGTACAGACACGTTCTGTTAGAGAGTGGCGTGAAGGTAGGGGGCAACACAATCTTAAAACATCATGGCAAAACAACATCATCGTAAAACAACATTATCGTTAAACAACATTATCGTAAAACATCATCTTTTTCAACATCATGGTAAAACAACATCTTTTACAACATCATCGTAAAACAACATCTTTTTCAACATCATGGTAAAACAACATCTTTTTCAACATCATGGTAAAACAACATCATGGTAAAACAACATCATCGTAAAACAACATTATCGTTAAACAACATTATCGTAAAACATCATCTTTTTCAACATCATGGTAAAACAACATCTTTTACAACATCATCGTAAAACAACATCTTTTTCAACATCATGGTAAAACAACATCTTTCTCAACATCATGGTAAAACAACATCATGGTAAAACAACATCATGGTAAAACATCATGGTAAAACAACATCATGGTAAAACAACATCATCGTAAAACAAAATCATGGTAAAACAACATCATGGTAAAACAACATCATGGTAAAACAACATCATGGTAAAACAACATCATGGTAAAACAACATCATCGTAAAACAATATCATGGTAAAACAACATCATCGTAAAACAACAGCATCGTAAAACAACATCATCTTTGACATCATCTTTTAAAACATCTTCTTTACAACATCATCGCTAAACAACATCATCTTTGACATCATCTCTTACAACATCCTCGTAAAACCACAGGATCGTAAAACCGTTGGACAAATCCTTACCAAATAAAATCAACCCTCTCAGGCCTTGCGACCTATAAGGGCATTTAACGTAAGTACTATAAAAAGGAGGGGCATACCTTCCTTTTGCCAGGCGCCTGGTAAACCTAAGTCTTTATCTGTTAGACAGGGTCAATAAAATAATTCTAAAGCATTCATTTTGTTTAATATTGACATCTGATTGGGAATAATAACTCATTTTCATTTTGTCACTCGTCTTACAAAGTATTTATTTTAGAATGGTGATTCATGATTGCTGTCCTGAGCTGTACAGATAGTCTACAAACGCCGATAATTCTCCAGTTTCCATTACATTGCTAATGTTCTAGACCAGTGTTTCCCAAACTGTGTTCCGCGGAGCCCTAGTTGTTCCGCGAGGCCTGAATAGGAGTTCCACGAACTACTGGAATAATTAACTGGTAGGACACCATGTAAATCAATATCTCTACAAAATAAGCAAAGTGTTCCGCTAAATACTCAGAATGTGCGAAGTGTTCCGTTAAGGGAAAAAAGTTTGGGAAACACTGTTCTAGAGTATTGCGTCAGAAACATCCTGAAGCTATTAACAAAACAAAATATATATATATCAAAGCTTATATCAACTCACTGTCTGTCTGGTACACGCCATTTATCCCACACCCATTCTCAGATCAAGTTGAAACTTTATACATTTATTTTATTTAACCAGACAAAACATAATTAAAATTCAACCAATTAGTAAATTATTGGTAATTAATTATTTTGATATCCAGCTAGGGAAATAAATGCTACTTATTGAGAGACGTGGAGGCGCAGTGGCTAAGCGGTAAAGTGCTTGGCTTCCGAACCGGGGACCGGGGTTCGAATCCTGGTGAAGACTGTGATTTTTAATTTCGGGATCTTCGGGCGCCTCTGAGTCCACCCAGCTCTAATGGGTACCTGACATTAGTTGGGGAAAAGTAAAGGCGTTTGGTCGTTGTGCTGGCCACATGACACCCTTGTTAACCGTAGGCCACAGAAACAGATGACCTTTACATCATCTGCCCTATAGACCACAAGGTCTGAAAGGGGAACTTAACTACTTACTTTACTATTGAGAGACGTGGCTGTATACGTGGAGTTATTCCTCTTACGGCATTTTGTACACGTTTTATTCTCCCACTTCCCGTTCTAGGATCAAATTTGAAATTTCGCATTATTATTCTTAGACGATGAAAGTACGTTTTATACAGAAAAAAAGGGAGCTTTCTCATGCAGCATTGAGATACATATGCCAAAAATTACCACAGTTCTTGCCCTTAGATTAAAAAAAAATATTTTGCTTCTTTTCGTCATAGACGGTTTTCTTTAAAAAAAAAATACGCTGTCGTTTTGAAATGAACATTGCAAAATGACAATATAGTAAAACTCGCACAAGTGTAGTTAAGAATTCAAACAAACGGAATAATCAATTCGCTTACGTCCACAGCACGACTCAGGCTCGGATTTCAAAAGGCCAAAGAAAATCATGAAATGTATTTTTAGACGACATTGGACTCCATGTCGTTTATCATCTAAAAAATGTTTTAATTAGTAGGAAAGAATAGCGTATATGAAAGGCTAATGTCATCTCCCAGGGAGTAAATAGAGCTGTGAGCGGATATGACGCTAGAGGGAATTGGGCTGGTCTGGTCCGGTTTATCGGTTGTTCTAGTGTGTCATCGAGAAGATGTATTAAAAAAAAGTCATTTCTATCAGTTTTCTTATAAAGCAGCTTACTGCGAAAGTGTTTCGCTTATGCAGTAGGACGTCTTTTATCCGGAAAGTCAAATATCCTTTTTTTTTGTTTTAACTGGACGGTATCTGAGTGGTCTTTCTGCTGTGCTGCGAACGAACTGCCATTATTTCTCTACTTATGATGGCGTAACGTTTTGTTCTACTGTCTATTTCACTTGAATGTTATGTACGGCGCTATACTCCAAAATTTATTTTTCTTTTTATTGTTGGTGAAAAGGACCGTTATTAATGTTCCTGATTCGGTTATACGGACTAGTGTTGATTCCGGCTTTATTGAAGGAGCTCTTGAGAGTAGCTTTATAAATATTTATTGTCTGCTAGTTTCCGGCCCTGGGTGACTTAAGCATTTCCGATTTACTTTTCACAGACCTTATCATCGAAAAAAACATTTTAAAATAGTTTTTAAAAAAGTATATATTGAGTGTAATTGTATAAATTAGTTTAAATAATTCATGTGACTTATTTTGTAAAAAATCAATTAGTTTGGACTAGTCATGTGACTAATTTTTTAATATAACAATTATAAATCTGTGCGATTAGAAATTTTTTACAAATTGTTTTTGTTAGCGCATTTTCATGCTTTTAGCTTTCTCAGTGCGCTATGATCCTATAACTTGTCTGGATCAGTTGGGATAGAAGTTGGAGAGTGGGTATCTGTGTGAATGTAATCGTGATCACTTTTTAAATCCATAAAAAACGTATTAACTCAGGGCTCAAGCCTCAAGGGGACCAATTCAACTTATACCACCACATCAGTTTAGAACGATTTCTTTCCCTTATTCGATTCAATACAAAATAAATAATTACCAATAGTTAATTAGCTACATTTTTTTTTCATTGATTCTTGTTTTGTCAGGTACAAGAAATAGTTGTGCAAAATTTCAACTTCATTCCGAGATTGGGTGTGGGAGAAATAACGTGTGCAAATTTTTTCCAGACAGACAGTACAGACAGATGGAGTTGATATAAGCTTTGTAAAACTCAAGTCTAGTGGCATCAATTCCCTGCGGGCTTTATTTTGCATTTTTGCTATGGGATATGTCGCTGTTGACATAAGGCTAAGAATTAGTTGCGCTATGCAAATGACATTACTATTAACTAAACACAATTATAAATGGTTTCCAATGTTTTAGTGCTCTACAAGTGGCTTGGGGATACCGTCATTAAGTCAAAGCTCCTTAAAGCTAATAATTTGGAATCTTGTTTAAACTTAGAAATGATAGCTCTAAATCTAATTCCTTATTATTATTTGGTACAGCTCACGTGGCAATGAACTGATGGTACAACTAACTCCCAGCTCTGAGACTCTTTTGATGAGTCTTTGTCTTCTTGAACAAGAGGAATAACTTATACTTCTGACACCATTGTAACAGGTCATGTCGTGGACTTCTACTTCCGCTTTGTGTTTGCTTTGTGCTTATTCCACATTATGGATTACATGCTACGGGTAAGTTTAAAAATTAAAAAAAAGCATTTGTAAACTAAGGCACCTTGCTTTCTTTTTTTTTTTACTTTCTTTTTAGCGGCCCCCGTAAGGGGAAAAAGCCGCTATTAGGTTTGTGCAAAATGTCCGTCTGTCCGTCTGTCCGTCTGTCCGTCTGTCACACTCAGATCTCGAAAACTAGAAGAGATATGAAAAATATTATTTCATCATTAAATCCGGCTTGAAAAGTTTAGGTGCAACGGCTACTTTTGGTTTTCTAAAAGCAAACCGTTTAATTTATAAAATTAATTATGCAAGCGATTTTTTCATAAAAATACACCAATTCTAAAACAATTACGTAAATGTAAGGGAGGCAATGTTACAATATGCTAACAAAGATGGACAATTTTTGTGTATTTTCAGTATCACTAAGTCAAATATATTTTTAAAATGTACAGGAAATGTTTACAATAAATACAAATAATAGTTAAAGACGTTTTTTCTGGTCAACTAGCTGCTAAAATTAAAAGAAAACATTTCTGTTTGTTTATAAAGGCTAATAATGCACTTTGTATGTAAATATCACGCACATTTTTTTAAATGGACTTTTTATGCAGCGATTTTCGAGCAGTAGCGTAACGTCGCAACATGATCAGGTGCTAAACCAATTCCTTAAACTTTTTTTAAAAATCAGATTTTATTTATTTTTTGTTTAGTGCCCCCATCCGAATAAAAGAAGCTTATTTTTGTGCGTTTTGTCTGTTGGTCGGTCTGTCCGTCACGATTAGATTTAAAAAACTAGAACTCTAAAAGCTATTGAAAATCTGATTTACCCTTTAATGTTCCTCCCATAACATCTCAATAGTTTTAAGTATCTAAAATTGATTGTTCCGGATTTTTTTGTGCAAAACTAATCAACGCCAACAAATGTTTGTTTGCTCTTCTAACTTATATTACATTCAATTTCCATGCTTAAACGTTGCAAAAACACATTATCAATAATATGTTGTTCCGTTTTTTATGTAAATAGCATATTAATGCTAAATCATAATCTCTATACTGACTTATATTTCATTAAGTGTAAAAATGTTCCGGATATTGTTTTATAAAACATGAATTATGCCTAATGATTGTTTGAAATCGCATAAGGCTTTTAAAAAAAGTAATTTACTAGAATTGATTACTGAAAATTATTTTTTAGACATTTAATTTTCTTGTAAAACATAACATAGAAGTTTTGTAATCGATAAAGAAAGTTCCGGATTTTGTTTCTTACAAATCGTCGCCAGAAATTTCCGAATTTATTTAAAAATCTACTAACGCCAAATAATTGTTTGAACTCCCTCTTCTAATTAATAAACAAATAATCTTCTCATTTACGAAATAATGTTTTTACGGATTTTTATGAAAAATATTTTAACTCACTACTCTCTTACAGTACATTTAACTTTCTACCTAAAACATTAAAAAATATAATTATCGTAAATATTATGTTCCGATTTTTAAGGAAAACAGAATCCAAACACCAAAGTAAGGTATGAAAATCTCTCCACGTGGCTGTAGTACATTTAATTTTTATACGAGACCATCCAAAAAATTTAATTAACGGTATTACATTTATCTGAAATTCTCTTTTTCTTTTACTATTTATACAAACATCCGGAACAATCTATTATATAAACTTTTCAATTGTGTTCCTACCTAAAAATTATTGCGATGTTTTGAAACGTAAAATAAAGGTTAATCAATTTTTAATAACTTTTAGTTGTTTTTTTTTATATCAAGATAACGGACAGACCGACTGACAGACAAAACGCAAAAACAATGTGGCTTTGATCGTTTTTAAATAATATCTATTAGAACTCAGTGCACCAATGTCTATGAACCCTCGTTAAATATCACGTGTAAATAAAGACATTTTTTTTTATGGTACCGGTACTAGCCTATTGTGAGGTAATGGAATTTTTTTTCTTTGACGTCATATGAATGGACTCTTTAAATGTAATGTTAAAAGAACGCACTCGGTGCACCAATGTCTATTAACCCTCGAAAAAATTGCTTGTATTAATGAAAACATATTTTAGTCTAACTAAGCCGTGTGACGTAGTGTTTTTTTTTCCTTTGACGTCATATGGAATGAATTCTTTAAATGAAATGCTAAAAGAACGCACTCGGTGCACCAATGTCTATGAACACTCGATAAAAGGCTCGTAATGATGAAGGCGATTTTTATTCTAGCTAGGCCGTGTGACGTAGTGTTTTTTTTCCTTTGACGTCATATGGAATGAATTCTTTAAATGAAATGCTAAAAGAACGCACTCGGTGCACCAATGTCTATGAACACTCGATAAAAGGCTCGTAATGATGAAGGCGATTTTTATTCTAGCTAGGCCGTGTGACGTAGTGTTTTTTTTCCTTTGACGTCATATGGAATGAATTCTTTAAATGAAATGCTTAAAGAACGCACTCGGTGCACCAAAGTCTATGAACACTCGATAAATGGCTCTTATAGATGAAGGCGATTTTTAGTCTAGCTAGGCCGTGTGACGTAGTGTTTTTTTTTCCCTCTGACGTTATATGGAATTAATTCTTCAAATGAAATGAAAAAAGAACTCGGTATAGTAATGTTTATTGAGCCTCGTTATGTGACTCGCGTTTAAAAAAGGAATGATATCTTGATTTAGATCTAATCTAGATTTTTTAAACTAGATCTAGATTTTTATTACAGTATATCTAGATCTGGATTTATATTCTAATTAAAATTATTTTAGAGTCTAGATCTAGAATTTCTAGATCTAGTTTAGACTAAAATAGACTAGATTAAGATGTAGAATTTCAATTTCTAAACTTAAAGTGTAAAAAAAAAGTGTAGATTTTCATTTCCAAACGTTTTGATCAATATTGTAATGTTTTAATATACTAAAACTAATCTACTATTTTTTTATTAAATTTAAATTTACGGCAAATGAATCTTTGAAACATTATTACTTTTGACCATCGGATGGCTGCCTGGTCGTGCAGTTTGCGCGCTGGACTGTCGTTCAGATTTATGGATGGCCCAGGGTTCAAACCCTGCCCGCTCCCATCCCCCGTCGTCCTGCGGGAGGTTTGGACTAGGAAGTAATTATCTTCAACTCTGAAGGAACATCCGAAACGTGTAAAACATTTTACATCAAAATTAAATCACCTCTTGAATATTATTTGCGAATATGCAGATCCGACAGGGATCCGACTTCGACGGGGGCCGCCTCTGAGTTTGTGTAACACAAACTCTCTTTGTAATCTTGTTTTTTTCAAGAATTACCCTGCTTGATTGACAAGTAATATCTTTAAGAATATATTTCTCCGAAGACTTCTTTACGAGAATATTGCTTCTATCAATGAGAAATAGTTAAATTAATCAAAATTGGACCGTATTGTCTTCTGTACCATTATAGGCCCTAGATGTTTTTTTTTGTTTTTGTTTTATTCTCTTGCATATTTCCGGGCTTTAATCCTGGTGAAAACTGGGATTTTGAATTTCAGGATTTGTTGGGCGCCCTTAGAGTCCACCCAACTCTAACGGGTACCAGACTTTAGTTGGGGAAAGAAAAGGCGGTTGGTCATTTTTCTGGCCACATGACACCCTGCTCGTTAACCGTTGGCCAAAGAAACAGATGACCTTAACAGCATCTGCCCTATAGATCGCAAGGTCTGAAAGCGGAACTTTACTTTTTTTTTCTTTTTATATTTCATCTCGTGTTACCTCCCTCTGACATTCAGCGTATAAAATAATTAAACACCTTTCCCATGGGAGAAGTAGCTTGTATACCATTATTTACTTGTAACCGGAAGTCATTATATAGTATTGTTTTGCCCACAAGTAACCTTATTTTAGTACAGTTCCCCTTTTAGACCTTACGATCTATAGGGCAGATGATGTTAAGGTCATCACCGCGCCCCCCTAACCTTATTTTATCGTTGGTAAAAAAAAATACTAGCTAATTAGCCACACTGGGAAGACTCTAATTTGACCATTATAATTTTGGTACAGTTCCCCTTTCAGACATTGCGATCTATAGGGCAAATGATGTTAAGGTGGGTAATGCAAGGAGTAGATCTATGGCGCTAAACAAGATGAAACTGGATGGCGGACACGCACTGACCAGTAGATATGCCAGCAATATGAAGATCTCCCCTGTAGTGACAGATTACGTTGGGCAGGTCACCTCGAAAGAATGTAGAGAACAGAGGAGCCAAAATAGTGTTGTAACTCCGCTTCCGAGCCACACTGATGGTACGCATGAGAGCGGCATTCAACACAAGTAGTAGAAGACTGGTTTAGACAGGAAGAAGGACTGGTGTGGATCCGGCTAAAGTGATGGAAGTCTGGGCTGTCTTGACTCGAGAGGACGTCCTTTGTGCTATCTATGAAATGTGTTGATGACCTGGGACGGCACTGGGAAGTGTGTCGGTGGTCTGTATCGGTAGGACTGGTGTCACTTGAGATAGGACATTCTGGGACTCGATGGCTTGAAGTCCATGCATATTTGTACTGTAAATAAATACCTCCTTAATTGTTACCACCTGCCTTTCGTTGAGTTGCCTGTCTTAGAGTTACACAAATAGTATACCGGCAAATACCAGAAGGCAGGTGACCCTAACGAAGACCACGAATACGATGGATTGATGATGTAGAGGCAGATCTTGGGGCATGGAGACGAAAAGCTCAGGAAAGATAAGTTTAATCAGGGTTGGACGCTGCTGTAGCGCCACTGGGCTGGATGGATAACAGGATTTTATGCGAAACTAACTCAAGGTTATTGAGAGACAAAGACTTAAATACAAATACACAACACGAACTAAAAATAAGCAATGTACACAAATAAAACTTCTTCCCTATTCTGATTTAATGAATATATATATATATATATATATATATATATATATACAGTTTTTTTTTAGCAATTTTTAGCAAAATAAATTTCAGCTCTCTTCACGATTCAGTCTGCCTGGTCTTCTTGTATGCGCTCTGGGCTATCGACTCGATATCCCCGGTTCAAAACCTGCCTGCCGCACCCCCCACCCCACCTCACGTCGGAGGTTTGTCCCAGGATGTAATGATCTTTTAATTCTGAAACATTGAAAAGAAAACACCCCAACGTGAACACACAGCAACACGATCACGTCGAGGAAGCTTTGAAATTCAATCATCTCTGTTAATTGAATCGTGACAGAAGTTGGTACCAAAAATATCTGACGATCTCGTTGTAAGCCTGGTGTCAACAAGGATTCGTCCCAGGTCATGTTGCATAGGCCTCGTTGAGCTGATTGGCCAGCGGCTAAAGAAAACTAAAAGATCGAATTCTTCGTAGATAGGTTTGAAGTTCTTTGATATATCATTGCCTACGTCAGATGGCACATTTTTTTGTTTCTAATTCAGATTGTCAGATGATCCTGTTTTTAGAAAGCTTATATCAACTCTGACAAAAAGGTTGTCCACGTCATTTCTCCCACACACAATCTCTGGTCAAGCAATTATTTCTTTTACCTGACAACACAAAAATTAATACAAAATTTTAACCAATAGTTAGTTGGTCAATTGTAGTCAAACTGAATTTCCATTTGATTGCACCAATAAAATTATCTTATCTTATCTTAATTAACTTTTGGTATTTAATTATTTTGTTTGGTATCTCCAACAAGGGAAAGAAATTGTACTTGACTAAAATGGTGGTATAATCTGAATTAGTCCCCTTTATAGGTCGTCGGCCGAGGCTTAGTGAACAGGGACATGAAATAGGACGGGACTATGACAAACAATAGACAACTATACAATCTTCCATGGTCATAAGCTCTTCGCTGGAAGAGAGGTTACCGTCTTGGTTTGAAAAGCCTGAGAAAGCTTTAGCCCGCGAGTTCGAATTCAGGTCGTTCACCTTTTTGTTTTTTAAATAAACACATTTAAAAAAACGATCACCAAGAAGCGCCCTTCTTTTTTCTCCCCACCCCTTTCCAACTTGTCCCCACAAGTGATAGGATCATACATAATAATAATAAGGCTTGTCTTTGAGTCCGAAGATTAATGAGGAATACAGTATTTCCGGTGGCTGCGCAGCCCCAGCTGTGACCTGCATATTTTGCCACATCCAGGGCAAGCATAACCATTGTCCGCAGGTGGTCAATTCATATTTTCTTTTCGTCGTTTGCGTTTGTCCTCGGCAGCAGATTTTGCTTTTGGTCTCAAATGTGTATCCTGCGGCCTTCGTGAGTGACCTCCAGCTGTCTCGATCCGACGCCGCATGCAGCCAGGTGCTCTCTTCTATGTCAGCCAAGGAAAGTTGACGCCTAAGCTTTTCTTTGAAGCGTTTCCGTGGGGCGCCTCTGTTACGTCGACCACCTTTTAGCTCACCAAAAAAAAACAACTGCCTTTGGCATACGTTCGTCTCCCATACGGGATACGTGCCCTGCCCAGCGTAGATGTCGGACCATAAGAAGTCCCTGTATACTGTCCATACCGGCGTTCTCAAGGACATCGCTGTTTGTAGTGCGGTCCTGCCACCGTATGTCCATGATGGAGCGCAAGCATCTTTGGTCATACATAATGTAGTGAGAAACTAAAAGCACGAAACAGCGTTAAACACAAACGGTTGGCAAAAGTATTTCTAATCGCACAGATTGTATTAGTGTTAGCCTAGATTCTAGATCTATTACAAACTTAATCACTTGACTTGATCCACACTCATTGATACAGCTACATTTAATAGAAGTTGTTTGTTTTTTTAAGTATTTGTTTTTACGTTTCGTACGTCAGTGGTCGAGAGGCCAAGTACGCTTGAACTTAGCTTGGCTTGGCTACATATGAAAGGGTGCTCGAGGCTCGACACCCGACTCGAGCAGAGTTGTGTTTACTGAGCGCCTAAAGGCAGCACGGAAAAACCTTCTCCAAGATACCCCCTCCCCCCCCCCCTCTGGTCCACACATGAGACTGGACCATAAACGCTTTGCGTATGCTATAAGCATGAAAGTAGCGCTATATAAAAGCTATAATTTTATTTTATTTAATTTTAAAACAAAAGATTCGAAACCCTCATGTCCATACAGTAGGGCTTTAACCGAGACCACTCGTTATAGAACGCAGAACACTGACCTGCAATGTCACAACCTGTGGGCAGTTTGAATTTTTCCATGAGACACATATGAAATACACTTGTTAAATATTGTACATTGCTTCTTCTTCTTCTTCTTCCTCGTTCTCATTTTTATGTTGGGGCGTTCAGATGACTAGACCAATACATGAGATGAACTGCGCAGTGGTTTCCAAATCAGGGAGCTCTCCATATAGTTTTCTTTCTATTGGGGTGTTTTGGGGCCAATGTCTTATACGGCAATTGGTAAAGAGAGCAGTTTTGAAGGACATGGTCGGCATTCTCTGGTGACACTCCACATGGGCAGATTTCACTGATTCCAATTTTGAGCTTCCGGTACATTTGTTGTCTCATTCTGTTGTGTCCGGTCCTGAGTCGAAAGATTAGACTTTGATCTTGTCAGAATAGCTTACAATAGGCATCATCTTTCTTGTGATTCGGATGAGAGCTTGTCTATTTCTCATTTATTTTATTCACTATTAGTTTCTTTATTTCTTCTGGATAGGGTGCAATGTTTAATTGTGTGTTTGTTCTCCCAAGCTTGGCAAGTGTGTCAGCCTTCTCATTTCCTTCTAGTTCTATATGTGCTGGTATCCATTGAATAACAGTTTTGTACATTGCGAGTGTTTGAATTTTTGTTGTAAACTATGTTCTGGGCCGGACTGAATGTTTCACAGGGTCGGAGTTAGCTCGTCACTGCCTTCATCTTCATCATCATCAAACTCCATTGGAGTGAAGGCTTAAAATTAAAATCCTTTCTCGCGGAGGCACTGTACATTGATGCACATAGAACACCATAGAATAAGAGCATTTGTCGATCCTTACTAACCCTAGATACGATTATTGTGTGGCACTATTCATAAATAATTAACTTCTGACGTATTATGTTCGATATTGAAAGGCTTGTCTCTGGGCCGGACTGAATGTTTCACCGGGTCGGAGTTAGCTCGTCACTGCCTTCATCTTCATCATCATCAAACTCCATTGGAGTGAAGGCTTAAAATTAAAATCCTTTCTTGCGGAGGCACTGTACATTGATGCACATAGAACACCATAGAATAAGAGCATTTGTCGATCCTTACTAACCCTAGATACAATTATTGTGTGGCACTATTCATAAATAATTAACTTCTGACGTATTGTGTTCGATATTGAAAGGCTTGTCTCTTGAGTTCCCAGACAGGAAAAAAAAAAAATCTCCATGGCGTCTCGAGAGTACATTTCTCAAGTTTCCATTTGTCTAACATGGCGATGGCTTACTTTCTGTCCAAAAAGAAATTAAAAAAATTAAAATATAAAAAAACGACAGCAGTAAAAATGAGCTAATAATAGATTAATTAATTTCCAAAAATAGACAAACACAACTACTGCAAGTGAAGAAACTAAATTCTTTCTGTTCTGTGACGTTCCCGACGTTTATTTTTTTAAAGATGTTATTTAGATCTGTTTCGTAATTTATTTGTAATTCTGTTTCAAAATGAATACTTTTATCCGTGGAAACAGTGTCCGATCTAGAACGGGCATATGAACTAGTACGGTAGAAAACCACATTTTGTTTTTTTACAAGTCACCCCGTCTGTCTGTCTGGTACACATTTTTAAATATGCTGTTTCTTCCACCACCGAGTCACGGATCAAGTTCAAACTTTGCACAATTATTCATTGTCTCTTAAAAAAAAACACGAATCGATTAAAAAAAAGTTAATATTTTTTTTAATAAATAAAAAAAAAAAGTAAAGTTCCCCTTTCAGACCTTGAGGTCTATAGGGCAGATGATGTAAAGGTCATCTATTTCTGTGGCCAGCACAACGACCAACCCCTTTTTACTTTTCCCCAACTAATGTCAGGCACCCATTTTTTTTTTATAAATTAATGGTAATTAACTTTGTTTTATATAAAAAGGGAGAAATAGGTTCTTACAGTATTGAGAGATATGTCTGTACATGTGCAGTTCTTATCCGTTTAAACAAGTTTTGTGCTAAATACTTTTTTTTTTGTGGTCAATCTAACTGTTAACTTAGTCTACTTACTTGGTTGACTTAGAAGGCCAGACGTTTACCTCGTTTTGAAAACGAGGTTATGAAATAAATAGAAGATAACCCGGCACACAAGTGGACGAATGTTAATCCAGAATAAAGAGCGAGTATGGGGTTAGGTCACTCTGGCCCTTCCATTCGACCTGCAGTGTTACATTCGGTGTCTGCTGGACATGGTCATGGTTTTGCGCTTTGAAATATGTGTATTGTCACTCTATTACTATTATTATTATAATTATTTATGGTTATTATTCAAAGGCATTGTCTTCTTGTGTACAATTTTAATCAGTAATATAAACAACGCCATTAATTGGGTGTAGAGTCTAATTAATTTTTTTTTTCTTGCATGCTTTTTTTTTTTCTTTGAGCTTTTCCAATCCAGTCCTAAGGCTTCTCTTCTCCTTTATATCAAATCCTTTTCTTGACTAAGACTAAGACTGCTTTATTGATCCTTACGGAAATTTGTTGTGATTACAAGGACTCTTTTCTCATATAAAGACAACACAACCGAAACATACACATAAATACAACAGACAACAAGGCTTTCGTCTTGGGATTTAGTTCCTTGAAGTACGTCAGCGGAGGTGAACAGTGTTTCTTAGGGCCTCCCCCTCCTCCTCGTATAGAAAATAGCCTAACCCCCCGGGCGTTTCTATTCGATTAGGGCCTCCCCCTCCTCGTATAGAAAATAGCCTGACCCCCCGGGCGTTTCTATACGATTAGGGCCTCCCCCTCCTCCTCGTATAGAAAATAGCCTAACCCCCCGGGCGTTTCTATTCGATTAGGGCCTTCCCCTCCTCGTATAGAAAATAGCCTAACCCACCGGGCGTTCCTATTCGATTAGGGCCTCCCCCCCCCCTCCTCGTATAGAAAATAGCCTAACCTCCGGCGTTCCTATTCGATTAGGGCCTTCCCCTCCTCGTATAGAAAATAGCCTAACCCCCGGGCGTTTCTATGCGGTTAGGGCCTTCCCCTCCTCCTCGTATAGAAAATAGCCTAACCTACCCGGCCTTGAACCCGTTCTGTCTGTCATAACCTTGTTTGCGAGACTCAGCGGGGTGCGAGAGTTGATCCACCGCTTTCCCATCCTGTCAGTAGCAGCGGCATAAACCGTGACCTCCGTGACCCCTATGTCGAAGGCGCCGCATAAACTCCCCCCCCCTTTTCAGACCTATAAGGCAGATGATATTAAGGTCATCTGCTCGGTTAACGAGCAGGGTGTCACGTGGCCAGCGCAACGAAGTAGCGGCATCTTAAATCGTAGTTCCCTCTTAACCGTCCGAGGTTCGCATCTATTGGTCAGTGAACTACCCTAGGACTGCCTATCACACTGGAGCGATCACCATGCATTCCGTTGATCTGGTCCTCTCTCGATAGCTGCCTGGTCGTGCGATATACGCACTTGACTGGGGTCCGAAGTCACGACCTGTGACGTGGCAACGCACTGTTTGTTTAAATTGCCCACAGGTTGCGACGTCGTAGGTCAGCGTTCAGGCCTTCTATAACGGTTGGTCCTGGCTGGACTGGCGTTCGGTCGTCTCGAACATTTTCATGTCACGTGACCTAAGCAGACAAGAAATTGTTATTCAAAGAAGCTGCACGAAATAATAATAATAATTCAATTTTATTTATAAAGTGCTGTAAACAAACAAAATGTAGGCTCGAGGCGCTGTGATAACATTACAAACATAAACACGAGAGCTAAAATGACAAACTAATCTAAAAATGTTTTGAACGGATAGGTCTTCATGTTCTTCTTGAATGCGGTTGGGCATGATGTCTGAGATCAAAGGGAGACTAAACGTGTAATAAAAAGTGAAACAAAAAAATCAATTCCTTCTTTATGCAACTGAAAGTGGGTCTATAATTTCTCATTTTATTGAGATCTTGTAATTCTTCATCACTGTTGTATGGAGACTTCCCAGTGAACTTTGCACAATCAAGTTTTTCTATTAACAGTCGACCTAATGAGTTTGCGAGAGAATGTGGACTGGAAGTTCCTGGAACTTTTACATAGGGCGGTGCGCAAAATGTTCTTGTTCGTCTATGTCAGGGGTTCTCAACTTGTGGGTCGCGACCCCCTTAGGGGTCGATTGACGATTTGCCAGGGGTCGCCTAGTACCATCGAAAATATGGATTGTTTTTGTCTGTTCTTCTATTGCTGTGTGGATGGGGGTCGCCGCAGAGTGGGGATTTTAAAAAGGGGGTCGCCGAGCTTAAAAGGTTGAGAACCGCTGGTCTATGTATTCTGACTCGGAAAATAGAATGAGACAACATATGTTCCGGAAGCTTAAAGTCGGGACGAGCGAAACCTACCCATGCGGAGCATCACCAGGGAATGCTGACCATGTCCTTCAAAGCTGCATACTCTGTCAAGACGCCCGAACAAGACTCTTGCCCCGAAACCCTCCTATGGAAGAAAAACTAAACGGAGAACTACCTAACCTGGAAACATCTCAGATATAGGTTTACTGATCTGAACCCTCCGATATGTTTAATGAGAGCAAAGAAGAAAGAAGAAAAAAAAAGTCGATGTATTTAATTCAACTCCTTAATAAATAGAAAGAAACACTCGAGTCGAGTGCGGGAATTTCCACTGAAGCCAAAAGACTGCAAGCCAATTGAATTTAAAGATGATTATATTTTGAAAAATTATAACTGTCAAACCAGGGTTTTCACTGTGTGGCTAGTTATGTAGTTATTTTTTTCTTCCAAAGATGTTGATACACTGTATAATTTCTAGAAACTATTTCAAAATATTAGCATGGTCGGTACTGGGGAGATTGCAATGTAACAGAAGTAAAAGTAAAAAAAAGAACGTTTTAAAACGAGTTTTATGAATTTGATTGTTTTTTTTTTAGAAATAGCTATATCTATCCTACAGACGTGTTCGTCAGTGATTACAAAATAATTAGGATATTTACTCTTGTTTAATTAGCGAGATTCTAAATACGGATCCTTCTCAAATAACTCCACATCGGACACAACATTTCTCTTTATCTAGAGGGACGACATTTGTTTGCCCAGCAAAAACATGTCCCCTCACAAGACTTGTCAACTCTCAACGGACTTTGGAATGACCTTTTGATCGTTAGCTGGCGGTGCAGTTGTGAAATACTTTGTAATTAGCGCGTGCTTTAGTGTGTGTGTGTGTGTGTGTGTATTTCAAACTTAGTTTATCACTTTGCTTGGAGGTGCGGTGGCTGAGTGGTAAAGCACTTGGCTTCTGAGCCAGGGATTCCGGGACGCGGATTCGAATAGTGGTGAAGACTGGGATTTTTACTATTAGGGATCTTTAGGGCGCCTCTGAGTCTACGAAGCTCTAATATAAGTCGAGGAAAAGTAAATGCGGTTGGTCATTGTGCTGTCCACATTACACGCTTCACTAAGCATGGGCGACAGAAACATATGACTTCATATCATCTGCCCCATAGATCGCAAGGTCTGAAAGGGGAACTTTAATTTTTTTACTCTTTACTTAATTTGGATTGAAAGGATAATTGAACTGGAATTATGGGATATATTTGTTCAAACATTTGAGAGTAGTTTAGAATTAAGTTTATTTTACCTCTATCTTAAATCAGGTTTGTAGTCTTTTTTTTTTTTTTGAGCATTATAAAAAAGTTTTAGTGGCTATATAGGTCAGTGTCTCTCAAATGTATGCTGGGATACACTTGGCTTGCTCTCTAGTACAACAAATACTAGATTAGAAATCTTTTAATTCAGCAAGACATTTTTGAAACGCTGCTAGGAAAAATAAACAAAGACTTGATATTTGATTACAAATTCTTTTCTAACCTCTTTTAAGGTCCTTCATGGTACTGACCCCCAAATCTGTGTACCCGGGAATACCTTTAGGTGTGTCAGTGACGGCACATAAAGTGGTGACGGCTCCTGTCTCTGTGGCTCTCTCACTTGAAACTGTACAACATGAGAGGTCCATTGGCAACGCTGAGACTATTCTTTTACCAGGTAACTAGCTTGGAAATTGAACAGTTTGTATCAAAATTACACTTATTATTATTATTTATTTTATTGTTTTTATACAGCTTTACTTTTTATTCTTACAGAATGCTCATTGTACTCTTTTATAGATGAGTTGGGGGGGGGGGGGGGGAAGGGGGTATCTGGGAGAAGGTTTCCGTGCTGCCTTTAGGTGCTTAGCAAAAATGACTCTGCTTGAGTCAGGATTCAAACTTGAGCCCCCTTGTTAGACAGGTTGTTTTTTTTTTTTGCTGTTTGGCGTCCAAACAGTTTTTTTTTCAAACTTTGAGCTCGAAGAGCCTTCGGCTCAGCTCATAAGATGATCAAACGGTTCCAAATCTCTAGAAGGATGGCATGCAATGGAAGTGGTCAAGGTTTTAACCAGGACCATTTCAGGACAGTCCGAAGCACATACCACATGACCAGAGCACTGCTAGCCACATGAAATACTGCACTTCTCCCTAATCTTTGGACTTGAAGACAATCTTTATCTTAAACATTTGTGTTTGCAGACTAGAACAATAACATCAGATAGTAAATAGTTTTCATCTTTTTAATTTATTTCCAGGTGAAACAAAGTTACTCACTATCCAGGTAGGCCTACACAAACGTCTGTGTATGTAAATTAAAGTTAGTTTTCTGTCTCACTGTTTTAAGGGTTCTTTAGAAAACTGCCAAGCAATAGCGCAAAGCTAAAAAAAAAACAAATATGTATAATCTACTTCAAAGAAATAATATTATCACCTGGTATGAAGAACAAATGACACATTGTTATTTTTTTAGGCTGCTGACTGACAACTTCAAAATTTTAGTAATAAAAAAAAAAAGAAATAATGAACACCAATAAATAATAAATTCATTCTTCTCAGAGGGAATGATTTCTGTCAATTAAGTTCCCCTTTCAGACATTACAATCTATAGGGCAGATGATGCAAAGGTCATCTGTTTCTGTGGCCTTTGGTTGACAAGGGTGACACAAGGGTGTCAACCCCCTTTACTTGTAAAAATCAAATAATGTAATTTTTAAAACAAATTTGTCTGATTTTCATTTTCTTTGTTTCATTAACCCTTAAAGTGCTGAGCTGTTTTACAATGAGTGCATACAATATGGAAATACGATTCTGATGATTAGAGGCTAAACTACCACACGCGTCTTAAGTGTTAACAAACAAATGCTGTGGAACAAAATGAAGTTTAAAACAAACAAATAAATAGGAGCTCTAGAAAGAATGTTTATGATGTGTTCAAATTGAGGAGGTAAAAATGTGAACACAGCAAAACAAAACTTCTGAATGTTCTGATCAGTCATTTTATGATAAAATAGATTTCTATTGGCTTAACATTGTTTTTAATCTAGGTTCCACTGTTAAATTATACCTCCCCTTTCCTGCAACTCAAAGTGTCAGCGACAGGAGGTTTCAGAGATTCCCAAACCAAGATGATATCAATTAATCAGAACACTTCCCTCATACTGGTGCAGACAGACAAAGCAATCTACAAGCCTGGACAGAAAGGTTAATAAGTAAAGCATTGTTATGTTTTGTTTATATGTTGATATCATTAATTAAAAACATCATGCTGGTTCACATCAGAGAATCGACAGGTCTTCTTCATTTTTGCTAAATGGTATCACATATACGTAATGGAAATGTATTCGATGATATAGATTAATATTACAGTTAAACATTCTGCAACTTGCCCAGGTCAGCCTTAGATAATTAGAGGCCCTAGGCAAAGTGAGTTTGGTGGCCCCAAATGAAATAAAAAAATAAAAAATAAACAGCGAAAAAAACAAATGACATAATTTATTTAAAACCTAGTGTTCTCCAACAATAAAATTAGGCACAAGTTTCTCTATTTCTCCTGTACAAAAATGTTTTGCGTTCTTTGCGAGGCTGCTTAGATTGCTTATGCCTAATGTCGACACTAACCTTCCAGTTTCACAGTTGTGTCACCACAGGATCGTGTTCAAACACTTAAATGCTGCATTACAGCCACAACACTGGCCCAACACAGCATCAGACTGGGCACAGTTATGAAATATAGCCCTGAACAACGTTGGCTGAGGCTAGCTCATAGCTAGCACCCCTATAGAATATAAAAGAACATATATACTCTTACTTTAACTAGCTAAAGTAACACTATGGTATTGGATATTACAGAAGAATATTAATCAAGAAAAACTGATATTACAAAAGTATTAATCAAGCAAAACTGATATTACAAAAGTATTAATCAAGAAAAATTGATATTACAAAAGTATTAATCAAGAAAAACTGATATTACAAAAGTATTAACCAAGAAAAACTGATATTACAAAAGTATTAATCAAGAAAAACTGATATTACAAAAGTATTATTCAATAAAAACTGATATTACAAAAGTATTATTCAAGAAAAACTATTACAAAAGAATATTAATCAAGAAAAATTTATATTACACAAAACTGTTAAGCAAGAAAAACTGATATTATAAAAAAATATTAATCAAGAAAAACTGATATCACAAAAGAATTATTCAAGAAAAACTGATATTACAAAAGTATTAACCAAGAAAAACTGATATTACAAAAGTATTATTCAAGAAAAACTGATATTACAAAAGTATTAACCAAGAAAAACTGATATTACAAAAGTATTATTCAAGAAAAACTATTACAAAAGAATATTAATCAAGAAAAATTTATATTACACAAAACTGTTAAGCAAGAAAAACTGATATTATAAAAAAATATTAATCAAGAAAAACTGATATCACAAAAGAATATTAATCAAGAGAAACTGATAATACAAAAGAGTATTAATAAAAAAACATCTTAGATTTCAAAAGAATATTAATCAAGAAAACTCAAATCTTACCCTAACAGGAGGAACTTAACTCTGAAGCTCTGCATAAAGCAGCACAAAGACCATAAAGAGGACAATATGCCCAGAAAAAGTGAAATCCCACAAATCGAATACATTGAATATGTAAAATGTAAACTTTAGTGCGAAAGTAATTGGCAATATCGAATAGTTCAGATGCACACAACAAACCTGATTAAATTATATTCATTTAAAAAGAATGCTTATTTTGAATAATTTTAAAAAGACATTCATTGTAAATATTCTTTTTCATTGCAGTTCGCATTCGAGTCGTGAATGTTGACCGATATTTAAAACCAGTGTTTAATCCTCTGACTGTCATTATTGAGGTGAGTTTTCACTTCTGACTTACAACTGAAACACTGCTGTAATGGATTTGATTAGCCTTTGATGGTTTGTAATGAAACTTTAGTGGAGCAAACAAAACTTGTACTGAATGACCTAAAAAGTAATGGATAAAACACATTTCTCTGTTTACAAACCTGTTTTTTTTTAACTTGTGAACAGTAACTCTGTAATACTGTCACATAAATGATATTGTTTTGTTTGTGATACATTTAGTGATATTGTCAGGTTTTCTAATTTTAATGATTTTTATGCCACAGGGAATAATTGTGAAAAATATTTATTCAGAACACAATCTTGAGTTTTCTATAAGATTAAAATAGTTTGTGTTACATTTTTGCCAGTATCTAATATTATCACATTTAATCCAGATTAGAAGAGCAGAATATTGTTTTTCTGGAAACTAGAGCACATGTTTACATCAATTAACTGGATTCGAAATCATAAAAATGTTATTTTCTAGCTTCCAAGTAATGTATTAATTTCATAAAGTGTCATTCTCTAATGTATTTTTAGCCTGTCTCAATCTGGTTGAGTATTTACCATCAGTGTTGCTTTCTACGTAGATATTCATTTTGAAACATGCCCTCCTTTTATCGTCTGTGTCATGAAATTTAATTTTTTTGCCAGCAGACTGTTTTATGTCACATTATCCATTTGGTGACGTATGACAATTGTTCCTCTAGTATGACAAAGTCTGGTTGCACCTTTGCCCAGTCCAGTTAACTATTGACAAAAGCTTTGTAGTTAGTGTTGTGCCAATATTAATCATATCCACTGGTTCATAGACAGTTGAAATATTGACTTTACACATGCATTCAATGATTTGATCTAGAAAGCAGTCATATTGAATGTAATGATGTTTTGATAGAGAATCATTTTTTTTTTCTAATACTGAATTATCTTTGTTTTGATTTTGAATTATCTTTGATACAAAGCTTATATCAACTCGGTCTGTCTGGTAAAAAGGTTTCGACACTCAATCTCAGATCAAGTTGGAATTTTGTGCAATTATTTCTTTTACTTGGCAACACATGAATCAATAAAAAAAATTACCCAATTAGTTAATTAACTATTGGTAATTAATTATTTTGTTTGGTATCTTGAACAAGGGAAAGAAATTGTACCTGGTGGTATAAGCCGAATTAGTCCCCTTTATAGGTCGCCGCTCTAAATTGAAACAAATAATATATAACTATATAATCTTCTCTAGTCAAAAGTACCTGACTAGCAGAGTGGTTAGCACGTTGGCCACGAGTTTGACTTTCAGGTCATTCACCTTTTTTTTGTTATTGTAAATGCTTTTAAAAACTAATTACAGTAAAATCCACCTAGAAATCCCTTTTCTTTCTCTCTCTCTCTGTTTTTACAACTGGTCCAGATAAGTGATAGGATCATATCATATTGAGAAAGCTAAAAGCATAAAATAGCACTAAACAAAAACAATTGGTTAAAATATTCTTAATTGCACAGATTTATTGTTATTGGTTTATATCTATTACAAATTTAATTACATGACTGATCCAAACTAATTTCTACAATTATAGTTTGTATAATCTTTTTTTTTTTAAAGTATTGTTAAGTTTTTCTTGTTTTGATATTGAATTATCTCTCTTTTGATATTTTGCCCAGAATGCTAAAAATGACAAATTAGAAGAATACAAAGATGTTAACTCTAAAAATGGTAAGTCTGATAGAAATATTACTGATTCTTCTTCTTCTTCTTCTTCCTTGTTTTCATAATTATGTTCGAGCGTTAAGATGACTTAGACAAATATATGAGATGAACTGTGCATTGATTTCCAAATCAGGGAGCTCTCCATATAGTTTCCTTTCTATATGGGTGTTTTTGCGCCAGTGTCTTATTTAGACCTCTTGGTAAAGAATGCAGTTTTGAAGGACATGGTCAGCATTCTCTGGTGACAGTACTCATGGGCAGGTTTCACTGGTCTCAATTTTGAAGTTCTGGTAGATATGTTGTCTCATTCTGTTGTGTCCAGTCCTGAGTCGAAAGATTAGACGTTGATCTTGTCGGGATAGCTTATAGTAGACATTACTGATTCAAGTAGAATTGTGAAAATTCACAAATTTAAAATTAAACTAAAGTTTCTCTTGGTCCAATCTCATTTGTGGACCCGTTGGGGGGGGGGGGTGTATCTATAAGTTGGTTTCAAATGCTGCACTTATGTGATCAGTAAACACAACTCTGCCCGAGTCGGGTGTCGAACCTCGAGCCCCCTTCTAGGTAGCCAAGCCAAGCCAAGTTCAAGCGCACTTAGCCTCTCGACCACACTTCCCACAACTACTAGCAAAGTTTTTCCCAAACTGTGTTCTGCAAGACCTTAGCATTCCGCAAAGTCTGAACAAGTGTTCCACCAACTACTGAAATAATTTACTAGTAGGCTGCCATGTGAATAAATCTTCCTTAAAAATAGCAAACTGTTCAGCTAAATACTCAGAATGTGCAAAGTGTTTTACTGAAATAATTTACTATAAGGCTGCCATGTGAATAAATCTTCCTTAAAAATAGCAAACTGTTCAGCTAAATACTCAGAATGTGCAAAGTGTTTTGGGAAACACTGCACTAGCACAAAGGTAAGATGATAAGGTTATCTTCCCCTGTCAGTACTGGTTACTGGAATGCTATTGACAAATTAATTTGTGTCACAGGGATCAATTTCTGTAATGGCATTGTGCAAGACGTCGGGACAATAATGGCCTTTCAAAATAGCCATATTTACAAATTAATTCCATTTTGCTTCTCACTCTGATGGTTGCTAGATTGTTACTTCAAGTTTTGCTTAGCAGAAATAAATATTGTCAACCATTCAACTGATGTGCCACAGTGAATGAGAGATGGCAGTGGTGGTGGGAGTTTAACACTTAGAGGTTCTCAAATCCTGTTAATACATTTTAGCTTGTTTACCAGCTTATCATTACTAAGTCACATAGGTATACACAAGGGACCATGTCAATTGACTGTTAAGTAAACAGACAGTTTGTTTACTTGAAAGTGCTGTTGGTTTGGGTATCTAGTTTTGCAATTAAATCATTTATGCAATTTCTGTGCATTGTATTAGATTAAAGATGGTAGTGCGGGCATGCGCACTGGACTGTCCTTCGGTCATCTTGATGGTCCCAGGCTCATACCCTGCCCCCTGCCATTCCCTGAAGTTTGGACTAGGAAATAGATAATCTCCTACTCTAAAGGTGCATTCGAAACATGTAAAACATTTGACAAACATTTGAAAACTTTCTTCTTCTTCCAGGTGTTGTCGAGCGTATCTTTCAACTGTCAGACTACCCATCTCTGGGGACATGGAAGATACACGTCAACAGTGGTGGTATTAGACTGTACACCTCCACATTTATGGTAGAAGAGTTTGGTAAGATTTTTGTTCAAAGTACTCCTTGATATTTTCCCTACAGCTCATAATGAGGTTGGGAACCTGGAGTGATTATGTCATCCCCGAGATCAACCCGCCTTGACCCACCTTAACCATCACTAAAGAGATACAAGACACCGATAGCAAAGACAAACAGACGCAAAAACTCTTTTTGTTCCCCTGGCAATCAAATCATTAAATAGAAACTATCTGATATAAACTTTTCGCATGTAGATTATGAGTGAGTCTGGTGTGAAATATAATTTGGTTTTCTATAGTTATAATTTTTTGTTTGGTGTAATGCAAAAATTGGTAGACAAATTTCCTTATGGATAATAATAATTGCTATTATTATTAATTACAATAAATTCTTCCCAATACATTGGTTACTTTGTGTAACTCTTCCAGTTTTTGCAGATCTCCAAGAGAACTACAGATTCACAAATTTACCAATTCGCTAGTCTGTCCATGTCTCATTATAATAATGTTTATTTTTTTTTTTTTTTATAATAAATTCTTAAATCTGTTTCATTTTTGCATTTGCCCAATTCTGCACATGGAAACCATTTTACCTTTAAATAGAACTATGGCATGGTTAAATATTATTTTTTGTATATGAAAATGATGTAAATGAATGAAAGTATTTTAATATCCTTGTTATTATTGAAATTGTTTGTGCTTGGAAACATAAACATGTTCCACATCCAATTGGGTAAATCTCATGCATGTGTACCATGCGGTATAATGCATGTATTTTCAAATGCCCTACTCCCATTTCATCTGAGTACTTCCATTGTCTTCCCAGACAGAATTGGAAGTCATATATCCCCCAATGCCTCTAATGCATGGCACGCTTGTAAACGTGCGGAACATTTACTTGAAATCTTGAGTCAACTTGCTAAATACAACTGGGCCTTTTAAAACATGGCTACTGGGATGTTGTATCACATCCATACCTGCTGGCTGGGATGTTGTATCACATCCATACCTGCTGGCTGGGATGTTGTATCACATCCATACCTGCTGGCTGGGATGCTGTATCACATCCATACCTGCTGGCTGGGATGTTGTATCACATCCATACCTGCTGGTTGGTTTGTTGTATCACATCCATACCTGCTGGCTGGGATGTTGTATCACATCCATACCTGCTGGTTGGTTTGTTGTATCACATCCATACCTGCTGGCTGGGATGTTGTATCACATCCATACCTGCTGGCTGGGATGTTGTATCAAATCCATACCTGCTGGTTGGGATGTTGTATCACATCCATACCTGCTGGCTGGGATGTTGTATCAAATCCATACCTGCTGGCTGGGATGTTGTATCACATCCATACCTGCTGGCTGGAATGTTGTATCACATCCATACCTGCTGGCTGGAATGTTGTATCACATTCATTCCTGGTGGCTGGAATGTTGTATCACATCCATACCTGCTTGCTGGGATGTTGTATCACATCCATACCTGCTGGCTGGGATGTTGTATCACATCCATACCTGCTGGCTGGAATGTTGTATCACATCCATACCTGCTGGCTGGGATGTTGTATCACATCCATACCTGCTGGCTGGGATGTTGTATCACATCCATACCTGCTGGCTGGGATGCTGTATCACATTCATACCTGCTGGCTGGGATGCTGTATCACATTCATACCTGCTGGCTGGGATGTTGTATCACATCCATACCTGCTGGCTGGGATGTTGTATCACATCCATACCTGCTGGCTGGGATGTTGTATCACATCCATACCTGCTGGCTGGGATGTTGTATCACATCCATACCTGCTGGCTGGGATGTTGTATCACATCCATAACTGCTGGCTGGGATGCTGTATCACATCCATACCTGCTGGCTGGGATGTTGTATCACATCCATACCTGCTGGCTGGGATGCTGTATCACATCCATACCTGCTGGCTGGGATGTTGTATCACATCCATACCTGCTGGCTGGGATGCTGTATCACATCCATACCTGCTGGCTGGGATGCTGTATCACATTCATACCTGCTGGCTGGAATGTTGTATCACATCCATACCTGCTGGCTGGGATGTTGTATCACATTCATACCTGCTGGCTGGGATGTTGTATCACATTCATAATTGCTGGTTGGGATGTTGTATCACATTCATACCTGCTGGCTGGGATGTTGTATCACATTCATAATTGCTGGCTGGGATGTTGTATCACATTCATACCTGCTGGCTGGGATGTTGTATCACATCCATACCTGCTGGCTGGGATGTTGTATCACATCCATACCTGCTGGCTGGGATGTTGTATCACATCCATACCTGCTGGCTGGGATGCTGTATCACATTCATACCTGCTGGCTGGGATGCTGTATCACATTCATACCTGCTGGCTGGGATGCTGTATCACATTCATACCTGCTGGCTGGGATGCTGTATCACATTCATACCTGCTGGCTGGGATGCTGTATCACATCCATACCTGCTGGCTGGGATGCTGTATCACATTCATACCTGCTGGCTGGGATGCTGTATCACATCCATACCTGCTGGCTGGGATGCTGTATCACATCCATACCTGCTGGCTGGGATGTTGTATCACATCCATACCTGCTGGCTGGGATGCTGTATCACATCCATACCTGCTGGCTGGGATGTTGTATCACATCCATACCTGCTGGCTGGGATGCTGTATCACATCCATACCTGCTGGCTGGGATGTTGTATCACATCCATACCTGCTGGCTGGGATGCTGTATCACATCCATACCTGCTGGCTGGGATGTTGTATCACATCCATACCTGCTGGCTGGGATGTTGTATCACATTCATTCCTGGTGGCTGGAATGTTGTATCACATCCATACCTGCTGGCTGGGATGTTGTATCACATCCATACCTGCTGGCTGGAATGTTGTATCACATCCATACCTGCTGGCTGGAATGTTGTATCACATCCATACCTGCTGGCTGGGATGTTGTATCACATCCATACCTGCTGGCTGGAATGTTGTATCACATTCATACCTGCTGGCTGGGATGTTGTATCAAATCCATACCTGCTGGCTGGAATCTTGTTTCCCATTCATACATGCTGGCTGGGTGTTGTATCACATCCATACCAACTGGCTGGAATCTTGTTTCCCATTCATACCTACTGGCTGGGATGTTGTATCACGTCCATAACTGCTGGCTGTTTGTATCAAAGTACTGTCAAATGTCCATCTCTAACATACCTTATAACTAATTGTCTAACAGATTATTACAATAAACTAACAGTGTTGCATATATTTTCTTGACTACTCAGTTCTGCCCAAGTTCTCTGTGGATGTGAAAACTAGCCCTGGCTTCCTGGTTCTGTCAGATCAGACCAAAGTCCTGACAATCACAGTTACTGCCAAGTGAGTACTTTAAAATTAAACACCCAACATCTTGTGGACCTAGGACACCCCCACTTACATACTTTACAATATCTTTAGCTGTTTTGAAGTTCACCTCTGTTTATGTTGTAGATAGACAGAATAGCCTTTTGTTTAGTTTGATGTAGTTGCAGTTGAAATACAAAATGGCTATCACTAGTTTATTCACAGTATTCTGCACTTTATTTTCATTTCATTTTTTTTTAAATTTAATTCTGCAGTGCTAAAAAATTGCTGACAAATTGTTGAATTGAACTGTTAAAAAAAATATAAAATTTATCAAATTCTTCCCTATTCTGTAAACTGGAGACACCAAAAAAAAAACTTGCTATTTAAAAATTTGCCTCCATTTTATGAAAGTCTCCAATTGATAAACATACTTCGATGTTCCAGTAGTAATTAGTTATGCTTTAGCAGTGATGAAGCACATAGCAGTAATTTAGTACTTATCCATAAAATAGTCCTTACCCTTAATTTAGTACTCAGCAGTACTTTAATGCATAGACATAACAACATATTCACGACCCATAATTTTGTGCTTCAGAATCACTATTTAGCATTGACCATAATCAGTTGATAACATTAATTAATAATAATGAATTACATTAATTTTTGTACTTGTGAATAAATGATTTTTCAGCAGAAACTTAGTGGTTGGTGATAATATAATGTAACTTTGCAATTAAGTACAAACAGGTTATTTAGTACATACTTGACACAGGCTTTTTATCTGTAATTTACTGTTTGCAGTCAAATGTTCCTTGATGGTCACTATAAATTACCTTGTCCATATGAAGGCCAGCCTATAATTTTTTGCTCTCTTTCATAGTTACACTTATGGCAAAGGTGTCCAAGGTCAGTGTGAACTTACAGTACATTACACAGCATCTAGTCAAGAAATATACCACAAAGAAGTAAGATTCTGATGTTCCTTTCTTCATTTCTCTTAATATTTTCATCACAAAAACCATCATTTCACATTTATATCACTTTTTACAAAGCTTATGTCAACTCACTCTATCTGTGTGTTTGGTAAAAAGTTTGAACATGTTGTTTCTCCCTTTTACCAATTATTCATTGAACATGACAAGACATGAATCAATGAAAAACAATCAACAATTATTTAATTAATTGTTGGTGATTAATTATTTTGTTTGATTTCAAAATAAGGGGAATAAATGCTACTTAATGAGAGATGTGGATATGGATTTAGTCCCCTTATTATGTTTTGCCACGTTTTTTCTCCCACTTCCCATTCTCTGATCAAGTTGAAATTTTGCATAATTATTCGTAGTCGATTACAATACACAAATAAATCATTTAGTACTGAATAATTATTTTTTTTTTATATAGCAGAAAGGGAGCTAAACCCTGCAATTTTCAGATAATTGGCAGTAATTAGCAGTTCTTCCCCACCCTTCCCCAGATAAGCTTTTTTTTTTTTAAATATTCTTTTTTCTATTGCTTCAAACAAGTTTGATATTTTCGATTTTTTTTTCTTTATCAAACAAATGGAATTTATTTTTATATTGACACAGCCAAGTCACCTTAATGTGGCACACATGATATATATATATAAGAATCAGATCTGAACAAATCAATTATGCAAAATATCATGCTTCTTATGCAGCAGATACAATCTTTTACAAGTTTATTATAGGCCTATAAATAAAACAGTTTAATTATCTAGTTTGTATGATAATTTCTACAAATATTTTATCAGTTAATTGAAATTCAAATAATTTCTGTGCACTGTAATAATAATAGGAAGAGTAACACTATTTCTGTATTGTCTTGTAACGTCCTAGCTCAATTCAGACGGTGTGGCTGTCTTTGATCACTTGGATTGGAAGAAGCTCTCACGCAGTGTGGACAATATCACTGTGCAGGCTGCAGTGACAGATGAAACAGGACGTAAGGAGCAGGGGGAGACAACATTGGCTGTCTATGCTGATCCCAAGAGAGTTCGAATTTTAGACACCTCTACTACAATACTCAGACATGGATTACCTGCCCATATTTATGTAAGGTTCAGTTCTCCCATGTTCAGCTACATTGTTAAACAGATACATTTTTACAGTACCTCTATTCAAGTCACTTATAATTTTTCATAGTAAAAATTTAATAAATGCAAATTTGGCAAGACACAAATCTATCCAGGTCTAGAGCCACATGGCCTAGTCCAGGGGTCGGCAACCATTTTGAGTCGGAAGAGCCAAAAAATTACAATTTCAATGTTTTTAAAGAGATTTTTTTCTTCCAAACAATAAATAGTACTTGCTTAAATAAAATAAAGTTTTTTGATTTAAAAAAATCTATTTATTCATAACAAGAAATATCAATGTATCGTTATAAAAATAGTGTTTTACACAACAAATCAGATATATATATATGGTATTATTATCTATGGTATCCTTCTCATGGAAATAAGATGAATGCCCGGGCATTAAAAGTGGTTGGAACGATGTCCCCCACACATCATTTCACCCTCTCCACGTAGCCGATGTATCCAAAGGAACGGCAGTGCCGATGCAGTTTGGGGTCAGTGGCGTCGCAGGTTCTGCCAGGATGTAGCACTGGCTGCTGGAAACTATCTTAAGGTCGCCAGCTTTTGATTTTTTCTCAGGGTTGACTCCTGAAGCCTTTCCCGTGATTGGGTATAGCTGCAATGCAGCAGAGCTATTATTAGATAATTACTTATTATTTAAGTATAAAATTTAAACTATTAAACATTTACATACAACACTAACCTGTAACAATAACAAACTATTGAGCAAACAAATTCAGTGGTAACTTTGGCTTTGCATGGTTTTAGAAAGTTTGGATAAATTTGGCTCATAGCTTGTTTTTAGTTTCAAACACGACTCTAAATTTTCATTTGTTAGTTTGCAAGAGAATGCTTGCTCGCACGAATATGCCGATCCGACGATAGTCAGCCTTCCAAATGTCAACTTTTTCACCTGACTGTATCAATCTGGATGACTATTCCATGCATCGAATATAAGTGCCTCATCTCTGAGCATTTCTTTTAAAGCTGTCCACTTTTGTTGTGTTACATACACTTCTGGACCTTCAACTCTTCCAACCTGTTTTTCAACTCTGTAACTTTTCCACTACACAAAGCTTTACTTTTAAATAGATAAATTGCATGTCTAGAAATCCAGTATCAATTCCAAATGGGTCGATGTAGATTCCGGTACTATTAGTGTTGAGAAGATTTTTTTTATAAATGCTACAATCGTTTTTTTTTTTTTTTTTTTTAATTGCTCAAATCTGTTAATAAATTCATCTTTAATTTTTTTTATAACTGTGCTGAAGTAACTCTTGTCAACAGTTGCACTTGTTTTATCGCAATATTGCTTTACAAATTGAAAATGAAGTAATTAATCGCTCTGAATAAATTCTGCAAAAATTTTTTTTTTTTCTTTAAAAGAAACAAATTCTTCTATCAAAACATAGACTGGTATCCCTTTTCTTTGCAGTTTTAGATTCAGCTAATTGAATTTCACTGTTATGTCCACCATAAAGTAAAATGCTTACAACCATTTGTCGTTCTCTAATGCGGGAGGATTAATGCCTTTTTCATTTAGGAATGTATTTAATTCATTCAAGCACAAAACAAAATGTTTCAACACCTTACCATGGAAAGCCAGTGCACTTTATTGTAAAGAAGGAGGTCAGAATAAATAAGTCTCCTTTTTCATTAAGAATTCTTTAAACTGATAATAGTAGAGTGCTTTTGATAAGGTGCTGTTAAAAAACTTGATTACCAAATTCATGACCTCAACTATTTCGTCCGGAAATGTTTGAAACAAAGCGCTAACGTAAGAATTTGGGGGTTTATTTTGCTCCAAAGGATCGTAGTTGCCGCTTTATTTTTTCTGTCATACTTCTGGCTCCATCAGTTGAAAAGATTTTATTTATATTTATTATATTGTCTTCAAGGTATTCTTGCACGCCAATAGCTGTATCTTCTCCTCTACTTTGTCACGAGAGCGGTAGCAATCATTCTTCGTTTGGACCTTGGGAAGACATACATGTGACAAAAAGGTCAACTTGTGCCATGTCTTTTATGTCGTAAGACTCATCTATATCAAGTGATAAGGCAGAAGAAAGTTGAATATCTTCCACCTGCTATTATGTTACATTTCAAGACCAGGGGAGGAGTGCACTGAAAAGGGAGTACAAGTGGCTGAAAGATAGAATTGGTGCCTAATATTTGTTAATCAAATCAGAACGATTTTTTAATGTTTTTATTTCGATAGAATAAATAATATTTGCGCATGGAACTGAAGAGCCGCAGCTTAACATCCAAAGAGCCGCATGTGGCTCGCGATCCACAGGTTGCTGACCTCTGGCCTAGTCAGCCATATTACCATAATTATGCAAAATATTTTTACATTAATCTCATATAGATTACATCTACATTCTAGATCTAGAAGTAGATCTAGACTAGATATTAAGAGCTCTAGTGTTAGACCTAGATGTCCATTAAATAAACATACCAATAATTAATTTCATAACTATGTCTTCCCCGCTGACCGATTTCAGAAATTGCAGATGTTTAAATTCAGGGCAATCAAACAGCTGACAGTGTCTCACGTTTGATACCCAAATTGAATTACACATTTTAAAAATTATTGTTTAAAAATTATTTATTATATTTGAAGTACAATGATGGAGGTTGTTTTTTTTTAAATATATTTGTAAAATGTTTTTCTTGTTATATTTATGTAAGGCTAAGTTTATTATTTCTCATGTTCAACTAGATTGTTTAACAGATAGTGTTGCCAAAACGGATGCCAAGGACTCAAAAGTTATTTTTCTTAGATAATTTGAGGCCTCATTGGATAATGGTGTACAAAAGAACTTTTAAAGAACTTTTAAATGAGAAGCCAAAAGCTTTCCATGGTGGGAAAGTTGAAAATGTACCATATTAATTTTCATTTTGTGAAAGCTAAATTAATCAGTGTCGGAAGCGGATTAGAAAAGTTATTATAGTTCTCTCTTTATATGTTTGAACACACCAGCAGCTTATGAGATTATTATTGTTTTAGGAATGTTAAAAATTCTGACAAAATTCTACAGATCGAGGTTTCGGATCACAGTGGTAACCCAGTCTCCCCTGTGACCCTGATGATGGATGTTACCCATCCTGAGTTGAAGGGCTTTACAGAAGTGCTGAACGTTCCTGCGGGAGAGACCATAGTAAAGTACACCTTCATTGCGATCAAATCTCAAGAACAAAGTTATTACTACAACAGGGGAGATGGCACTTTGAAGGTAATTATTCAGATAATAATTATATATATATATATATAATTGACATTGTAAGAAAAAGCATTCAAGTCCTTCTCGACATTGATGTTAAACATGAAGGTAATATTCAAAGGTTTTGGAAGTTTTTGAATCTCTGTTGTTGTACAGCAATGCACAGTATTATTTTTAGACTCCAAAAAAAAAAAAGAGAATATTATTATGATTGTCTCTTTATTTTGTAACTAACTTTAATACTTGAAGAGATGGAAAGAAATAAACACAGATGATTCTAAAACTTAAATAGATGGAAAGAAATAAACACAGATGATTCTAAAACTTAAATAGATAGAAAGAAATAAACACAGATGATTCTAAAACTTAAATAGATGGAAAGAAATAAACACAGATGATTCTAAAACTTAAATAGATAGAAAGAAATAAACACAGATGATTCTAAAACTTGAACAGATGGAAAGAAATAAACACAGATGATTCTAAAACTTAAATAGATGGAAAGAAATAAACACAGATGATTCTAAAACTTAAACAGATAGAATGAAATAAACACAGATAATTCTAAAACTTAAATATATGGAAAGAAATAAACACAGATGATTCCAAAACTTAAATAGATAGAAAGAAATAAACACAGATGATTCTAAAACTTAAATAGATGGAAAGAAATAAACACAGATGATTCTAAAACTTAAACAGATGGAAAGAAATAAACACAGATGATTCTAAAACTTAAATAGATAGAAAGAAATAAACACAGATGATTCTAAAACTTAAATAGATGGAAAGAAATAAACACAGATGATTCTAAAACTTAAATAGATAGAAAGAAATAAACACAGATAATTCTAAAACTTAAATAGATGGAAAGAAATAAACACAGATGATTCTAAAACTTAAATAGATAGAAAGAAATAAACACAGATAATTCTAAAACTTAAATAGATGGAAAGAAATAAACACAGATGATTCTAAAACTTAAATAGATGGAAAGAAATAAACACAGATGATTCTAAAACTTAAATAGATAGAAAGAAATAAACACAGATGATTCTAAAACTTAAATAGATGGAAAGAAATAAACACAGATGATTCTAAAACTTAAATAGATAGAAAGAAATAAACACAGATAATTCTAAACTTAAATAGATGGAAAGAAATAAACGCAGATGATTCTAAAACTTAAATAGATAGAAAGAAATAAACACAGATAATTCTAAAACTTAAATAGATGGAAAGAAATAAACACAGATGATTCTAAAACTTAAATAGATAGAAAGAAATAAACACAGATAATTCTAAAACTTAAATAGATGGAAAGAAATAAACACAGATGATTCTAAAACTTAAATAGATGGAAAGAAATAAACACAGATAATTCTAAAACTTAAATAGATGGAAAGAAATAAACACAGATAATTCTAAAACTTAAATAGATGGAAAGAAATAAACACAGATAATTCTAAAACTTAAATAGATGGAAAGAAATAAACACAGATAATTCTAAAACTTAAATAGATGGAAAGAAATAAACACAGATGATTCTAAAACTTAAATAGATGGAAAGAAATAAACACAGATAATTCTAAAACTTAAATAGATGGAAAGAAATAAACACAGATGATTCTAAAACTTAAATAGATGGAAAGAAATAAACACAGATGATTCTAAAACTTAAACAGATAGAATGAAATAAACACAGATAATTCTAAAACTTAAATATATGGAAAGAAATAAACACAGATGATTCCAAAACTTGAATAGATGGAAAGAAATAAACACAGATGATTCTAAAACTTGAACAGATGGAAAGAAATAAACACAGATGATTCTAAAACTTAAACAGATGGAAAGAAATAAACACAGATGATTCTAAAACTTAAACAGATGGAAAGAAATAAACACAGATGATTCTAAAACTTAAATAGATGGAAAGAAATAAACACAGATGATTCTAAAACTTAAATAGATGGAAAGAAATAAACACAGATGATTCTAAAACTTAAACAGATGGAAAGAAATAAACACAGATGATTCTAAAACTTAAATAGATGGAAAGAAATAAACACAGATGATTCTAAAACTTGAACAGATGGAATGAAATAAACACAGATGATTCTAAAACTTAAATAGATGGAAAGAAATAAACACAGATGAAAACAAGGTAAGGAGAACATTAATTTTCCCTGTAACACCTTGAGAAGAGATGAAGTAAAGATCATATGCCTGTTGGTACAGACTTGTCTTGTTGCGAGCTCTTTGACCAATAGCCTTCACTTTTACCACAACTATTGTTGTGGTACTCATTAGAGTTGGCCGGACTAAGGGAGTCCTAAAAACCCAGGAGGTCAAAATCTCAGTGTTCAGGATTTGAACTAGAGAGACCTGATTTTGTAAGCCATGTACTTTACCACCTGGCCATCGTGACCTAGGTAAGGGAGAGTAAACTAAATATTCTATTTGGGATAGTTTTTCATCCCTTAAACATGTGAGTTCACCTTAAAAAAAGGCATAGGTACATTAATTTTTTTTTTTTAAATCTGATTGCTGTGGCAGTGACCTTAAAATAAAATATGGTTTTTATAAAATATTTTTTTTGTACAATTTTTATTTTACATAAGTAAATTAAAAAAGTAAAGTTCCCCTTTCAGAACTTGTGGTCTATAGGGCAGATGATGTAAAGGTCATCTTATTCTGTAACCTACGGTTAACGAGGGTGTCATGTGGCCAGCACAACGACCCACCGCCTTTACTTTTCCCCAACTAATGTAACGTACCCATTAGAGCTGGGTGGACTCAGAGGCGCCCAAAGATCCCAAAGTTAAAAATCCCAGTCTTCACCAGGATTCAAACCCGGGACCGCCGGTTCAGAAGCCAAGCGCTTTACGCTCAGCCGCCGCGCCTCCTATTTCACATAAAGGTCATTAGAACATATCTGGCTATCCGATAAGATAATGAAGGGTATTTATTGTACATGACTGCTAACAAAAACATCAAAAACTTAATTAACTTAATTACTCTCTCTTGTACTTGTTCTAAACTGCAAGTTTATAATAAACGTAAGTACCTGTCAGACAACACAAGTGGGGAATGCAATCCCTCTGCCTGTTTTGATCCATGCAAATCTCTTATCTAGATCAGGTTGAGTAGATAGTTGGTCAAGTTGTATTCGCATAATTGCCCTTTTGTTTTGCCGTTAAGCTTATTAACGTTGACCTCTTGACTGAACGACAAATGATGAAGTTTTTTTGTTTTTCAGGCCTGGCTGCAGACGAATGATAACGTTTTTGATAGTAAGACATTTACTGTGTATAGAACTAAGAGTCCATTGGCTCTTTCTATCTTACCATTGGAATCTCAGGTACTTCAGCCTTCTTCACACACCTCTTACACTCAACACACAGTTTGAGAATTTTAATTTAACTCAAACTTCACACTGTAGGAAGACTTTCTTTGTCTCCTTTATGTAATACTTGCCGGAGATTACCCATGGCCTGCGGGCATTAATTTTGGTATTACTGATCTACTAGATTGGATTTAGATCTGTGTTAAACACACAGAGAATGTTACCTTTACATTTTTTTTATTTTGTCATGAAAATAAAAGTAGAGGGTGAAAATTGGGCTTACCCGTTAAGCTGATATATTCCTATCAAATTTAAAATACTGATAAAAAATTTATTTCTTGAATAGAGATACAATTTTGTGTAGATTTTATACATTGCGGGCCCTCCGGTTATGGGAGGGAAATTAAACATACCCTACAGTCTAAGGTAATGGTCTAAAGAACATTTATGTCAAGATTGGTCAAGCAGTTTTGATTTTTTTATTCATGACAGCCATCCATACATAGAAAAAGTAAAAAGTAAAGTTCCCCTTTCAGACCAAGCGGTCTATATGGCAGATGATGTTAAAGTCATCTGTTTTTTTGGCCAACGGTTAATGAGCAGGGCGTCATGTGGCCAGTACAATGACCAACTGTCTATACTTTCCCAACTAAAGTCAGGTACCTGTCAGAGTTGGGTGGACTCATGGGTGCCCTAAAAATCCCGAAATTCAAAATCCCAATCTTCACTGAGATTCAAACCTACGACCCCAGGTTCGGAAGCCAAGCACTTAACCACTCAGCCACTGTGCCCCATTCATCCATTTATACATACACCCTACATTTAATTATATATATTAAGATGCACAAGCTTTCTTTAACATTACACATTTTGTATATTTAGGAGACATTATGTCTTTAACATTACAAAAGAGATGCTTTCGTAGCTTGTTCTTATAGTAAGAGCTATTTCAAAATCTGATTTTTCTGTTTTAGCTTTCTTAACTAAAGAAAAAAAAGATCTTATTCATGAAAAAAAATCTTATTCATAGATTTCCGTCAGTGCTGGGTTTACTATAGGCAGTATAAGCTATAGCTGAAGGCCTCCACTTGTCAGGGGGCCCCCTAAATATTGTTTAGAAACAAAAGATGAATATAAATTCCCTTAATCTTATGACAAAGGCCTGCATATCTCAAGCTTATCTCAACTCAGTCTGTCTGTCTATCTCAACTCATTCTGTCTGTCTGGTAAAAAGTTTGTACACCTTATTTCTCCCACATTCATTCTGGGATCAAGCTGAAACTTTGCACAATTATTCATTGGCTATACAAGAATTAATAAAAAATATTTAATCAGTCAATTAATTACTGGTAATTAATTATTTTGTTTTATATTGAATAAGGGAAATACCTTTTACACTATTGAGACATATAGTTGTAAGTGGAGCTTTGTTTATTTAAAAACTTTTTTTTTGTACATTTTGCTTTTTTTTTTCAAAAGACAATTGCTAATTCTTTTTCTACAGAGAAGATATACACATGCAAAAAGACAGTTTTTGAATTAACTTTCAGTAATTGTGACATAACTTGGCAAAGATGTATTCTCTTTTTTTCAATTACAGACTATTAGGGTCGGTGAGTCAGCCATAATAAAAGTGAATACGTCCCTTCCCTCATATTTTGACTCTACTTTAGCTTATCTGGTAAGTGCAATTACATGCTGGTAAGAATGAAAGGATGGCTGTGTGGTCGTGCGGTTTGTGCGCTGTACTGTCGTTCTGATTTATTGATGCTCTCGGGTTCAAACCTTGCTGGCTCCCATCCCCCGTCATCCTGTGTGAGGTTTGGACTAGGAAGTAAATGATCTTCAACTCTGAAGGAACATCCGAAACATTTAAAACATTTTACAAACTTCATCAAAGTGAGAATAATCTTTTTCATATGAGCTCAATGTTATGATCTCGTTTAGTGTTCCCAAGGATATGTACTTTTTTTTATTACATTTAAGACAATGATCTAGTTCAGTGTTCCCAAGGATATGTACTATTACAGTACATTTAAGACAATGATCTATTTCAGTGTTCCCAAGGATATGTACTTTTTTTTATTACATTTAAGACAATGATCTAGTTCAGTGTTCCCAAGGATATGTACTATTACAGTACATTTAAGACAATGATCTATTTCATATAGATATATGATATATATTTCATATATTAGGGATTATAAAATGACAGATTTGTGAAAGTTATGGTAATTTATGCAACTACAGCTTACTATTGATAATCCAACACTTATATCCAAACACACTCAGTAATCCGTCGAGCTGCAGAAGCAACTTCATGTAAATTATAATTATTTAATTAAGAAATTTTCTCTCTACAATCAATAGAGATTTTCTATTAGTATTTTATTAATCTTAATATTTATAATTCTATTTCTGAATGATCCGCCCTTTACACTGAACCTGTTATTCCGTTATTTTTTCTCAGGTTATGAGCCAAGGAAATATTGTGAGTGCTGGACAGCTGAAAGACAACTCTTTTGTCATCACACCCACGTTAGAGTTTTGCCCCTTGAGTAGGCTACTTGTATACATGATTGCCGGTTCTGAATCGGAGAATGGAGAAGTTGTGCTGGATGCAGTGGATCTCACACTGACTGGCTGTTTCACCAAAGAGGTCAACAGTTATATTGCTTTAGAATAACCTAGAACAGGCAATCTCAGTACATTTCTTTTTTGGTCTATTATTTATTTTATAACCTTGAAAGCTTAAGAGATTATCTTACTGCATCATAAATTGGACTTATATATTGGACGTATATATTGGGGTTAAATTCTTTGAAGTACAGCTAATAATAATAATAATGTTAATACTACTTTTTAAGTTATCCCACTCTCCTCAGGTCCAATAACTGTCAAGATTCAACTGTATAAAAACATGCCAAGATATTCCTTTAACTCTTTCTCTCCTAACCAACGATACAAACGTTGATTCCATCAGAATGTGGTAAATAATTACGGAGAGAAAGAGTTAACACACGAAAATGAAAGTAGACCATGAAAATGGGGTTTAGCTGACACGTTCACAGCTCGTATAAAATACTGAAAAAATGGGTTTACCTGATTTGTTAAAAAAGTTTTGTTTTTCAATAGAGATAAATTTAGGAATTTTATTTTTAGGGCTTTCCAGTTGTGGGACATTAACCATACACTATGGTCTCTGCCATCATCTAAGGAACATTTATGCCAAGTAAAAAAATATCAAGATTGGTCAAAAGGTTTTAGATTTCTGTGCGAGGCATACATACTCATTACATTCTACTTTATATATTAGAAGATATGATTATTCCTCGGGACAAATTGCTTTGTGCTAAAGAGTTTAATTGAGGGGGGGGGGTATACTTTGACTTAGATTTGGAAAGGGGAGGGGGCAGATTTAACAGTTTGAGCAGAAATCATTCTTGTATTATTAAAGAAATTATAACAAGCAATGACAAGTTTTACTTGTTGATTCAGGTGAAAGTTGAGTTTGAGGCATCAGAGACAAGAACTGGCACTGAGGTGGAGATGAAGGTGGATGTCTCCCGACTAGATGGCTCCAATGAAATGCCAGGCCAGCATGACGTCTTCTACCTGGCCGTAGATCAGAGCATCGTGCTGTTGCAGGGAAGCACTGACCTAAACACGGATAAGGTGAGGCAAAGCATTTTCATTGCACACTTCTAGAACTTGAACTTGTGAGATTAATTTTTGAAGGACTTTTTTTTTGGGTCTTGATTCTTAGGTTGTGTCTGGCCTGTCCAGTTTTGACAAGGTGGATGAATCAGTGACCTTGTCCTCAGCGGCAGCTTATTTTGAGGTAAAAAAAAACATGGTTTACTCTGAAACAGTGACCTAATAGTCTATGTCTATCGACTAATTCTGGGGTGCTTCTGAAAGAGTGACCTAACATTGCTGTGCGTCTAGGAAGAATCTAGAATCTTACAACCTTCAATCTAGTTTTGATTGCAAAGAAAAATCTGACATAACATTGTATGCTAGGTATTAATACAATTAAATGTTCCTGTGGCCCATTACTGAAAATGAGGCTAGAAAAAAATTGTATGAAAAGAGCAGGCTGTTAAGTTATCTAGAAAAAAACAACTTATATAGCAACAATGTCATAGAGCAGTTTGAGGCATGGGTATCTTTTTTGAATTGAATTTAAAGTGGTGTGCCTGTAAAAGAATGAGTAATTTGTATTCTAATGTTAGAATCAAATGAGATAATTGCAGAACAATGAGAGAGGCATTAACAGTATCTGGTGAGGGGATGAATTTATCAAGGTCTACTGAGATGATTGATAGTCCAATTTAACAGGGTCTACTAAGATGATTGATAGTACTGTTTAACAAGGTCTACTAAGATGATTGATAGTACTGTTTAACAGGGTCTACTAAGATGATTGATAGTACTGTTTAACAGGGTCTACTAAGATGATTGATAGTGCTGTTTAACAGGGTCTACTAAGATGATTGATAGTGCTGTTTAACAGGGTCTACTAAGATGATTGATAGTGCTGTTTAACAGGGTCTACTAAGATGATTGATAGTGCTGTTTAACAGGGTCTACTAAGATGATTGATAGTACTGTTTAACAGGGTCTACTAAGATGACTGATAGTACTGTTTAACAGGGTCTACTGAGATGATTGATAATCCAGCTTAACAGGTCTACTAAGATGATTGATAGTACTGTTTAACAGGGTCTACTAAGATGATTGATAGTCCAATTTATCAGGGTCTAGTGAGGTGATCGTCTTAAATTGTTTTTGTTTGACATGTTTTGGATGTTCCTTTAGGTTTAAAATTCCAATCCCAGACCCACCCTGCAGAATGGGTTTGAACACAGGACCATTGGGACATCAGTCCAGAGTGCATACCATCTAGTGAAGTAACGTCTGTATTATATAAGATAAGATAGGTGTCCAGTAGATGACAGAACAGGGTGTAGTGAGGTGATGGATAGGTGATTTATAGATAGATAGATGAGGTTGTTGAGGGATACATATATGTGGTCTGGTAAGGTAATTAAAAGTTGAATGGTTATTTTGTCCATCTTTGTCTTACCAAAGTTACTTTAAAATTCTGTTTATTTATGACTTTCATCCTCTACTACAGATTCTTATGCTTCATTTTCTTCTTGTTTTTTTGTGCAGTCATTTAGAGTTCTGTCTAGGTTGTGTTTTTTTATATGCCCACCAAATAGTTATTGTATTTTATTTTTTGTTGGGTAGAAAAAGATATCAAAACTGGGGTGGAAAAAAAAAATCAATTTAAGGCCTAAAGCACCTGAATTATTTGATCTTTCTTGTTTAAAATGTCTTTTTCTTTAGAAGTACTCTTTGATTCCTTCTGAGCTTTACCAGCACAGGTTTGCTTATTATCATGAATTTTTTGAGTATGAGTACATGGATGATGAAGGCTCTGGAGAAGAAATTTGTGAGTGATCTGAGGAAAATATTTTGGTGTCTACTTACAGGATGGCCTTGTCCAATTTGTTATGTGAAACCCAGTGTCTCTTACAGTTTATCTTTGACAATGCTTTCTATTTATCCTTAACCTTGTATGGTTGTCAGCTTCAAAGCAAGTTCTCTTTGTGTCTTATAATTAACAGCATGGCGTCTGTGGATGATGTGCACTAGATAATTCATATCTCCAGCCCTTTTCTTTGTCTTAACATTTTGATCATTACAAATAGATCCTGAGGAATTCCTATTTCTATAATTAATAATAAGGCTTGTATTTGAGCCCAAAGATGAATGAGGAATGCAGTATTTCCCGTGGCCATGCAGCCCCATCTGTGACCTATATATTTTGCCACATCCGGAGAAAGCATAACCATTGTCTGCCGGTGGTCAATTAAGATTTTCTTTTCACCGTCTGCATCTGTCCTCCGCAGCTGATTTTCTTTTGGTCTCAAAGGTGTATCCCGCGGCCTTTGTGAGTGACTTCCAGCTGTCTGGTTCTGAAGCTGCAATCATTACCCCCCAGATGTCACGATCACCGGATGTGTGACGTCATAGGTTTCTCCAGCTCGTGGGTTTTTTCCAGCGCGTGAATTAAATCCTAAGTTTATTTTACCCTAGATTAGGTTTATTTAAATTGATACGTGACACCTAAGCTGTTATTTAAAGCATTTCCATGGGGCATGTCTGTTACGTTGACCACATTTTAGCTCACCAAAAAAAGTCTGTTTTTGGCATATGTTTGCCCCCCATACGGGATACTTGCCGTAACTGTGGGGCCATAAGAAGTCCCTCTATACTGTTTCTATAGCAGGTGGCTAATTAGAGAAACTCATTTGCCCAGCGTAACTGTGGGGCCCTCTATACTGTTTCTATAGCAGGTGGCTAATTAGAGAAACTCATTTGCCCAGCGTAACTGTGGGGCCCTCTATACTGTTTCTATAGCAGGGGGCTAATTAGAGAAACTCATTTGCCCAGTGTAACTGTGGGGCCCTCTATACTGTTTCTATAGCAGGTGGCTAATTCGAGAAACTTGTTGACTGGAGAACTTGATCACAGTGTCCATGATGTTATCTCTGACGCTATGAGGGGGAGAGTGACTGCAGAACTGAATCAAATATTACTCTGCTAGTTTGATTAACTGTTTCTGGGAAAGAAGTGTCAAGTTTATCTGTGTCTTATTTTGATGTCAGACTTCTGGTGTGTTTTCTGCTAAAAAAAGACTGCTGCTTACTGCTATATGGCTTTTATACAACAAAGTTTATTTGTTCTCTATATGAAAATCTGTGCTTTGTATTACTGAAAAGCCTTTGATTGTCAGTAGTTCTTGTGTTTGCCTTGCAGTGGTTCACTCAGGAGTTAGCCATGTTGTGGTTGAACACTCAGGGTTAAGCCATGCATTGGTTGTTCACTCATGCGTTTGCCATTCAATGGTTAAAATCTTGGGTAACCAGGCAGAGGTTGAACACTCAGGGGTTAGCCATGTAGTGGTTGAACACTCAGTAGTTGGTGAGCTGGCCATGCAATGGTTGATCACTCAGTCCTTGTTTCATTGGAAATCATACTTTGTCAAACTATTATTTATATACATTTTATCCTCTTATAAACTACAGATGTCACTTCAAAAAAGAAGATTACGTCCTTTGTAAGCTTGTCACCTACTTAAGTCCCTGCCAACTCTATATTCACCAGATGATCCATTGAAAGAGTATTGTAGATTTGACAAAGTCAGCTGTAGTTTTAACTTCCCAGACAAAATAGTACCAACAAAGTAGCCTTGAAAAGATATTTTTCAATAATTTTGCAAGAAATACTATAGATATCTTAAAATATTAAAAAAGCCAATATTTTTTTTAGTTTAATTTTATCATTATTTTAAAATCATTTTGCAGGAACACTTAAGATAACTTAAAATATAAATATGCAAACATTATGCAATAATTATAATTAGCTAAAATGAAGAATTTCAAAATAGATCATTTGTTTAAATTCCAAAAGTGCACTTCAAAAAAACTCAAAGATACTTCCATACTTGTCTGATTAACACAACACGCTCACACATTTTCACTAAGTTAAATTGTATGCAATGTCACATAGAAACTCAGTGGCTTGTTTCCCTACTTTGGCAATATAGCTGCAAGTTGTCTGTTAAGTTTTAGGTACTTTGTCTTGCTTGTAGCCTTACATTTTTCTCCAGCATTGTACATCAGAATCTTGTTCTTAGTGTTCTCCTGTTCTCTGAGGAAGTGAGCATTAAACTTGTAGACATTAAAGCATGGTGCCATACCTCCACTGAATTGTTAGTTAAAGGTAGATTGTCCTGTGTCTGGTCTCTAACATTCCATAATGCTATCATAAATCTTAGAGTCACTTTCTGGCGTCATCCACTGAATTGTTAGTTAACTCTTTAAGTCCGAATTTTTTTTATCGAAAAAATGGAGTTTTCCAGAACAAACACAAATTTTCAAGGGGGGTTGAGCTACTAAAACAAATATAACTTTTTTATTTTATTAAATAATTTAGCATATATGATTTTATTTTAAAGGAAAATGAATGAGCTACAAAAGTAAAGTAAATCAAATAAATTATTCAAACAAAAAATTGTTTTCATTAATTTTAAACTGAGTATGGAAAAAGAAAATATTTTTAAATTCATTAAAAAATTGATATACTGAAAGATTTAACTTTTTAATTAAACATTTAGTCTATAAATATTTAGAAAATCACAATACTAAATACATTTAAACACTTTCATAAAAGATGATGAAATGCACTACGAAATTGTATTATTTACATTTTTCGGGTCTTGGGAAATAAAGTAAACAAGGGGAACCATTAACATAATGTTTTTTTGTTTTTTTTAAGTGTTGGTACTTCATCGAATTTACTATCAAAAGAAAGAACAATCACTCCCACATCCAGGAAGTCAAAAAAAAAAAAAAAAAAGAGAGAAACAAAAAGTTTAACATAAAAAAGAGAGTGAAATAAATATTATAAACCAAGTTACTCACTGAGAGTAACGCCGCACTCACCACGGCTAGCGAAGTTACTCGCTGAGAGTAACGCTGCACTGAAAGAGTTAAAGGTAGATTGTCCTGTGTCTGACCTCTAACATTCCATAATGCTATCAGAAATCTTAGAGTCACTTTGTGGCATCATCTCTGGTGACCAATATAGTTGTACTTCCAAAAATCATAAGATTCCCTACAACATCTGGCCGAGCATCAATCAGTTCTTCAAAGGCAGTATTTACAGATAAAAAATGTGATCCCCAGCTTAACAAATTCTGTACTCCTAAAAGTTAGCCAATGTTGAGACACCCTGATGTGATCAAAAAGATAATCAAGATTTCTGATTATACTTTAAAACACATGTGTAGCACACACATTATCATAAGCCTAACCTTTGAACCACAAACATATTTTTAGCAAACTATGTATTTTAAAACATTGGTGAAAATGGAGAATGAGATTAAATTTTAAAGTGCTCTCTTTCTCTGCAAATATGGCCTACTTTTAGATCTATTAATATTGAAGAAGATAGGGACATCAGTGAAAAATGCTGCCCAGGACCTTCACTTACTCAAATCCAGTACTTTTATACACATATTTAATTCCACGCTATTTTGTTGTGAAATTTTGCACTTATTTGTTGGCACTATTTTGTCGAGTCACCATACATTTTAATGACTGTGTGCAAATGAATATATAATAAATAGATAATGAACAACGAGATTTTTATTTCTATACTAAATCTCCTTCCATCCATTCATCACCAGCATCACAAATTGCTTTATCTGACTGATGCTAGGGTTTGGAGCAGAAAAGAGTTCGTTCACAGAAAGATTAATGTTCCAAATGTTTTCATGGAAAAATCTTTTGTTAAAATTGAAGATGGTTGGTTTTAGTGTTGTGTTTTTGTTGTTGTTGTTTTGCATGCTTGCAGCCAAGATTCTTTCCCTCCTTATGTATGTGTTGTCAAAAGTATATGTTGTGACTAAAAAACAAACAAACCCAGTTTCTCTACACAAGTTTATTAATTGACCAGGAAACTGTCGCAGAATGTTTTTGAAAGGTAATGCCTAGTTGGCTTCTTGTGTTATTGTGACAGTGAGACAGAGACTTCACAGAGGAAATGATAAGACAGCTTTCTTCTCCATTTTTTTTTTCATTTGTATTTAATGACAAATCCAATATAATAAAAATAATACGGCTTATCTTCGAGTCCGAAGATTAATGAGGAATGCATTATTTCCCATTGTTACGCAGCCCCTGCTGTGACCTGCATACTTTGCCACATCCAGCTCAGGCATAACCATTGTCCGCCGGTGGTCGATTAGATTTTCTTTTCGCTGAATATGTCTGTCTTCGACAGTGGATTTTCTTTTGGTATCAAATGTGTATAAGTGACCTCCAGCTGTCTCATTCTAAAGCCGCATGCAACCGGTGCTCTCTTCTATGTCAGTTAAAGCAAGTTGATGCCTAAGCTGGTCTTTAAAGTGTTTTAGTGGGGCACCTCTGTTATGTCAACTACATTTCAACTCGCCAAAAAAAGACTACTTTTAGCATAGGTTTGTCCCCCATATGGGATACGTGCACTGCCCAGTGTAACTGTTGGACCTTAAGAAGTCCCTCTATACTGTCCAGCATTAGCAAGGACATCTCTGTTTGTAGTGCTGTCTTTCCAATGTATGTATTTAATATATTGATTAAATATTGAGCCTTGTTTTCTAAAGCTAATTAGATTTCTATGTATTTCTATAGAGTCCCATGAGTTGTTGGTTTAAATTTTCTACCTTCTTGTCATGAATAGGCTGTTTGTTAAATTTGTCAAACATTAGGGTGTTGGTTTGAATTTGTTATGTTATGTCAAACCTTAGGCTGTTGGCTGATTTTGTCCCATCTTGTCAACAGGAGATTGTTTGAGTTTGTCACAAGTGAAACAAAAGGTTTTCAGTTCAATTTTGTCCCATCTTGTCAACAATAGGTTATAGGTCTGAGTTTGGTTCATCTTATCAGCAATAGGTTGTAAGTCTGAGTTTGGTTCATCATCTGCCCATTTCAGTCAGCTTTTATCCATAAGAACTTTTAAAAGCACAGAGCCTTTGCTGTGTTGACATGTGTGCTTATTTCTGTGTTATGATTCTGCCTAGTAACATTGTGACATCATTGTCTTGTGTTTCAACAGCATTGTCTTACTATTGATATGATTTTTGCTATTTTAATACACATTTTTTCTTCTGATTAAAATCTGTGTCAATAAAAAAAGTTAATAAGCTTGGTAAATAAATATTTAAATACTATTTATTTGATTCACTGAAATACCACATTCTCAGTGGTAAAGTGCTTGGCTTCCTAACCCATGGGTCCTGGGTTCGAATCCTGGTGAAGACATGGATTTTTAATTTCAGGATCTTTATGGCCCCTCTGAGTCCTCTTAGCTCTAATGGGTACCCGACATTTGTTGGGTAATAGTAAAGGCAGCTGGTCATTGTGCTGGCCACATAATGCCCTCAATAACTGTTGGCCACAGAAAAAGGTGACCTTACATCATTAGCCCTGAAGATTGCAAGGTCTGAAGGGGTACTTAATTAATTTTTTTTAACATTCTTTTGTATGTACCAATTAATTGCAAAGGATAATTAAAATGTTTTATATGTTTCGGATGTTCCTTCAGAGTTGAAGATAATTACTTCCTAGTCCAAACCTCCCGCATAACGACGGGGATGGGAGCGGGCAGGGTTTGAATCCAGGACCATCGATGAATCTGAACGACAGTCCAGCCTGCAAACCGCACTACCAGACAGCCATTATTAGCTATGTTTGCCTTAAGAAGTTCTGTGTTGAATTTCCCTATCTTATCCCTCTCAAAAGTTTCAGTAGGTTCTGACTCCTGCCTTGCTACACGCTGATAGGTAGCTAACATATAGACCCATGAATTCTAGTATTTCTTACCCATCACAAGCTCCACTGAAAAACAGGCCAGCATACAGTCTCAGACTATTCTTCCATTCTTTCAGTTCTATATCTAGTTGAAGATCTGTTCCTTATAGTCACTGTCTTGCTTTAATAGCTCACACACTGTTGTACATACAGTTACTTAATCTATTAAAATGAAAGGAAAGATTAATTGTGTTTATAAAGTGTCTACCATTGTGTGGGGTATACTATAAAAAAGTGTTATTCACAAGTTTAAACAAAGGAAAGATAAGACATGCTAGGAATATATTATGATTATTTATTTTATATTTATATATTGCCATCATAGTAGAAATTGACTGACAGCATATTGAGTTCTCATATATATAAATTCTTATCCTAAATATAAATTAGATTATAAAATAGATTTATAGCTAGCTTTTTGGTGTTACCAACATACTAAATTAGGAAGGCTTGATAAACTGTATGTTGTTTTTTTTTTAGGCATATGATAATTTTTGTCCACCATTTTAGCTGTGCTGAATTTCAATATGAAGGAAGCATTAGACTTTCACTCTATGACTTCGTGTGGTATTGAAAAACAAATGGGCAAAGTGGCAATAACGGGGATTTGGTAATGGAGATCAACTGCCATGCATTGAGATACTGTTACAATTATAGCTCAGTTATAAAGCTTATATCAACTCTGTCTGTCTGGTCAAACATTTGTACACGTTATTTCTCCGACACCCGAACCTGGATCAATCTGAAATTTTTGCACAATTATTTCTTTTGACTGACAACACAAGAATTAATTTTAAAAAATTAACCAATTAGTTTATTAATCATTGGTAATAAATTATTTTGTTGTGTATCTCAAACAGGGGAAAGAAATAGTACTTGACAGAAGTGGTGGCATAAGCTGAATTAGTCCCCTTTATATTAGTCTTAGTGAACACAAACATGAAATAGAGACAATTGATAACTATACAATTTTCCATGTTCATAGAATCTATGCTAGGGGCTTTGGCTTGAGAAGCCTGAGAAGGCTTAAGCCCACAAGTTCGAATTCAGATCGTTCCCTTTCTTTAAAAAAATACATTTAAAAAGCAATCACCCAGATACCCAGATTCTCCTTACCAAGTGGTCCAGACAAGTGATAGGATCATAGCGTATTGATAACGCTAAAAGCATGAAATTGCGCTAAACAAAAACAATAGGTAAAAACTATTTCTAATTGCACAGATTTATTATTGTTAGTCTACATCTATTACAGATTGAATGACATGAGTGATACAAAACTAATTGATACACTCTTACAAGCTTTTTTTTTTTAATTATTTTTTTTTTTATTTTGCTTGTTACTTAGTTGGCAAATGTGAAGTTCAATTTATCAACCTTGACCTTGTTTAGTTTAGTGTGAAACTCTCCACTATTATTCCTATCAGTAGATTTTGTCAAGCAGCATATGTAGTCCTTATATATTTATCCCTTGAGTTCTCTCATATATTTATCCCTTGAGTTCTCATATATTTATCCCTTGAGTTCTCTCATATATTTATCCCTTGAGTTCTCTCATATATTTATCCCTTGAGTCCTCATATATTTATCCCTTGAGTTCTCTCATATATTTATCCCTTGAGTTCTCATATATTTATCCCTTGAATTCTCATATATTTATCCCTTGAGTTCTCATATATTTATCCCTTGAGTTCTCATATATTAATCCCTTGAGTTTTCTCATATATTTATCCCTTGAGTTCTCATATATTAATCCCTTGAGTTCTCTCATATATTTATCTCTTGAGTTCTCATAAATGTATTCCTTGAGTTCTCATAAATTTATCCCGATCATATTGTGTTATTGTGTCTAATGTAGATATATGATAACTTATTCTCTGTTTATCAGCGCTATGATGTCTGCTATATGACCACTCTGAGCATGGCTAGTGATTACTTAGAGGTGTTTCTTCAGAAAGCTTTTGTGGCTGAGGCAGCCGATGGTGGGCCTAGATTAAAAAGTTGGTCTCTTTTAGTTTCTCTTGTTTAGAAGTAGCCAGGATAACCTTGCCAGTTTGTAGTGTTGCATGTGTATATGCGAGTCTTTATTTCAGTTAAACTCTCTGACCTGAACCTAATACTTAAACATTCAGAACATGTTGAAATGTTTGGTTCATTTATACCAGTGAAAGCAAGACTTCAGTTGCTCTGTTCAAGGCATACATTTATTGTCAAATGTCATTTTGTGTAATTGTTGAAAAAAATATAAAACAGAAGAACATTTTTTTTTATCATTTACTGCCATTTATTATTTTTGTGTGTATGTTACTATTAGTAATTTCAACTTCCAAGGTTGTATAGTTCAGAGGGTTTAAACTTTTTTTTTCTGATGTGCAGAAATCCTGAATGTTCCTTTTACAAACCTCATTTCAATCTGGCTTTTAAAATCTTCATTGGACTGTCAACATATACAATTTCCTAATATATTATATTATCCCTATCACTAGACTGTCAACATATACAATTTCCTAATATATTATATTATCCCTATCACTAGACTGTCAACATATACAATTTCCAAATATATTATATTATCCCTATCACTAGACTGTCAACATATACAATTTCCAAATATATTATATTATCCCTATCACTAGACTGTCAACATATACAATTTCCAAATATATTATATTATCCCTATCACTAGACTTTCAGCATATACAATTTCCAAATATATTATATTATCCCTATCACTAGACTTTCAGCATATACAATTTCCAAATATATTATATTATCCCTATCACTAGACTTTCAGCATATACAATTTCCAAATATATTATATTATCCCTATCACTAAACTTTCAGCATATACAATTTCCAAATATATTATATTATCCCTATCACTAGACTGTCAACATATACAATTTCCTAATATATTATATTATCCCTATCACTAGACTGTCAACATATACAATTTCCAAATATATTATATTATCCCTATCATTAGACTGTCAACATATACAATTTCCTAATATATTTTATTATCCCTATCACTAGACTGTCAACATATACAATTTCCAAATATATTATATTATCCCTATCATTAGACTGTCGGACTGATTTTTTATTTTTATTTTGTTTATTTTAGGTGAGATTTTAATACTAAACAATCACTTGGCCCAGCACAGCCCAGAGGGTTTTGAGTTTAAAACCCCTACCAGGGGGTTTAGCAGTTAAATCTCTCTCTTCTAAAAAACAAAACAAAACAAAAAATGTAAACGAAAATCCCCAAATTCCAAGAGCACAGTTAAGGAAGATTTTGATTTTAAAACCCCCTCCAAAATTTTCGATAAAACCCTCTCTTCAATATAAAAAAAAGCAAATTACAAACTCAAAATTCTATGAGCGTAGCCAAAGGGGTTTTGAGCTTAAACTCCCCTTCAGCGAGGTTGAAGCTAACAAATATGTCTTTCAATATAAAAAAAAACAAATTACGCACTCAAAATGCTATGAGCGTAGCCAAAGGGAGTTTTGAGTTTAAACCCCCCTTCAGAGGGGTTTGATGCTAAAAAATACCTCTTCAATATAAAAATAAAAGCAAATTACACACTGAAATTCTTTAAATGTAGCCAAGCCAATGGGGGGTTTTGAGCGAAATCCCCCTACAGAGAGTTTTGAGGTTGAAAACCTCTATCTTCAATATTAATTTAAAGCAAACTATGACCGTAGCTAAATGGCGTTTTGAATTAAAAAAAAAAACAAAAAAACTCCAGAGATTTTTTATTTTCAAATCCCCGAACAGATGATTTTGATGATAAAACTTCCCTTTTCGATATAAAAACTAAAGCAATTTACAGTCACCTAATTCCAAGAGCATAGCCAAGAGAGGTTACACATTTGTACCGGTGGCTGAGCTCCATTAATAAAGTGCAGTGAATAGTCATCTGCCAAAATTGAAAAACACTAAATGTGTCTCAACAAAGATGGCTAAGACAGATTTTAGGAGTCAGTTATAGAGATCGGGTCTAAATCAAGCAAATCCTATCCCAAACTGGTAGTAAGGTTGTGAAAGAGCGTTGCATGAGGTTTGCAGGACATGTTCTCCAACAAAATGAATTACGCATAATAAGAGTTGTGTTGATATCCTAGTACAACTTGGCGCCATATTTCATGGAGGTCCTTAGAGCAGGTGAGAAGAGGCTTCAGACGTTGCCAGTGATATAATGGCGAGGGTCTAAGTCAGTAAGAATAGCACATTAGGTTTTTGAAATAAAACTTTTTAATAGCAGGACAATGCACTGTAGATACCTCAGAATATGCATTTTGTTGGCTTTCAATACTGGAAATAGTGCTTAGCGGTGAGGAGTCTACAATTTTTCCACTATCTCCAGGAAGAACATATTCTAGGGCACAATAAACGTCTTCCGTAAGAATGAAGGGTCAGAATGTAATAAAGATTAATTATGTAAACACACATACATACATATATATCCCCCCCCCCCTCCCCGGAAACAAAATCCTGGCTATGCCCATGCACTAGACTGTCAACATATACAATTTTAAATATATTTTTACATCAATAGATTCTGACTGTCAACTTATACTACTTTCAAGTATATTTCTTTCTTTTATTGGATTCTGACAGACAGCATGGTTTACGTTTGGTTTCTAAGGAGAGAAATAAGTTTTCCAGTTATCTTATCTTATAAAATACAGATGTTACTTCAAAAAAGAAGATGATTACGTCCTACTTGTTATGCATGTTAATCAATGACTTAAATTCTGCCAAGTCACTGGTTTTCCTGGCTAGCTCAGGCAACCCATTCCATGCCCTTATAGCACTAGGGAAGAAGGAGTATTTGTACACATTTTTCCTAGCATATGGAACAAGGAATGTGCCTTTATCTGAATATTGTATTAGGTTTTGTACTTGGAGATTATGGTTCAGTGTTTTATGTATAATTGCTACTTTACTTTTGAGTCTTCTATCCTGAAGGCTTTCTAAACTTAGTGAATTTACTGAAGGTGTTACTCTAGTTAAATGTGAATATTCGTTTGTTATGCTCTATTTTGTGTCTGTTCCAGTTTCTTAATGTTTTTTTGAGTTTAGGGGTCCCAAACAGAGGAAGCATATTCTATTATTGGCCTAACTAAAGTTAAATAGCATATTAGTTTTATGTTCTTATTTAATCTATAGAAATTTCTTTTAATAAACCCTAATGCTTTGTCTGATTTTATAATAGTCTCATCAATATGGGGATTCACTGACAGTTTTTCATTTATTATAAAACCTAGGTATTTTGCATTTTTAGTCTGTGCTACAGTTAAGTTGAGTCATTGATCAGTCAGTGTTTTGGGATACCATTGTACAGTGTTTAGTTGTTAGTAGGCCTATAGTGAATAAAGTAACATGCAACTGTTACTCTTGGATTCATCTTGTCATGTTCCTTGAGGTCATTGTGCCATTCTTCTTCAGTAGCTGTATCAAGAGGGAGTCGCGCAACAATGTTACATATTGGTTTAGAGGGTATTCATTCCCAGAATAATGAGTATACACTTTCTTTTTAGCTGCCCCCAAAATTGGAAAAGACGGAAAAGACGCTATTAGTTTTGTGTGAACTGTCTGTCCGACTGTCCTGTTTAGATCTCGTAAACTAGAAAAGATAGTGAAAATCCAACATCACAATATTTTAGACCATTCAAAGTTCTGATGCAACAGCTACTTTTTTCTTTTCTGAAAGCGAAAAATCTAATTTTTTAAATCACTTATGCAAGCAGTTTTTTCATAAAAATACACCCCTTTTACTACTATTAACTATTAAACACTCTTTATTAGGGGAGACAACCGTTTTTTCATATTTTTAACACATTTATGTAAGTTCTATTATTATAAATTCTATATTTGCACACAAACAGATGTTTACTATTATTTAAGAGAAAAAATCTATTTAGTACGGTATGCATTATAAGTTAGACATAATTTAAAACTCATAGTAATCTTGTAAACTGCATTTTCTTGTCCCATTTTTTTTTTAAATTACGGAAATGTTTTTTTTCTTGAGGATTCGAATAAGGGATTGAGCCTTTTCAAAACAATTACATCAGTTATAAAACTTCAGTTAGGCCAGGGGAGGCGCAGTAGCTGAGCGGTAAAGTGCTTGGCTTCTAAACCGGGGGGCCCGGGTTCGAATCCTGGTGAAGATTGGGATTTTCAACTATGGAATCTTTGGGCGCATCTGAGTCCACCCAGGTCTAATTGGTACCTGACATTAGTTGGGGAAAAGTAAAGACGGTTGGTCGCTGTGCTGGCTACATGACACCCTCATTAACCTAAGGCCACAAAAACAGATGAACTTTAAATCATCTGCCCTATAGACCACAATGTCTGAAAGGGAAACTAGTTTGGCCAGTTTCACATCTAACTTTACATTCACTTTCACCTATCATTTGATCTGCTGGACCCTTGGGGCACTACACAAGATCTGTCAACCTTCTTTCACCATTCTTATCTGTCATTGGTCTTTGATATGATTTCATTCAGATGTTCTTTCTGAAAATATTGAAGTCTGCCTGGGTGGACCACTTTGGGGGCAGATTTTGAGTTTGTGTTTCCACACAAACTGTCTTTGTAACCTTGTTTTTTCTTAACTCTGTTTGTTTATATTAATACTATTAAAAAATGAAATTTTTTGTTGGGATGTTTGCTGTTGGTCTATGATGGTTGCAATGGTCTATCAAAATACAGTTTGATGTTTAAAGTAAAGCCAATCATTAAATAAAAACATACTAAGTATTATTTGAACTCTGTCAAAGTAAACTCTTTCTGACCCGCAGTCACATTGAACATAAATGAAAAGCAGCATCAGGGACCAAGTTTTTAAATGACGAAAGTAGCTAATTAAATACGACAAAAATAAAGGATTGCGCCTACCAAGGCTCAAACCATTGACCCTGGAAAGGAAAACACAGCCTAGCAGTAACATTCTGCTATCGGAATATCCCAAAAACATTCTTCTGGTTCACAATCATTCGCCCATATGCAAATTACCAACCCAGTGGTCAAATGTCTCATGCCCCCAACTAACCCAGACCCCACCTCGCCATACCCGTGTTCAGTAATGATTTCAGCAGAGCCAACACAGACAGCCCTTAGGCATGTATTAGTCTTAGTCCCTGGTGCTGCTTTTCATTTATATTCAGTATATATTTATATATATATATATATTTATAATATATTCTGACTGACAGCATTTCCTGATAACATGTTTAGCCATTGTAAACACATTAATACTACAAAGAAATGTTCAGTGAAGTTTTAGCTAACTGATCACCTATTCTCTGTTTTATCAGCGCTATGATGTCTCCTATATGACCAATCTGAGCATGGCTAGGTATCTCCATGAGTTTCCAATACCTGTGAACGCTATCTTGGTCCAAGCCAATGATGCCCCTAGTCCTAAAAGTTAGTCACTTTTAGTTTCTCTAGAAGTAGCCAGGGTAACCTTTTTTTTTTTTTTTGTTAATTTTGTAGTATTCTCTGTGTGTACACATTCTCTATTTCAAACCAATCTTCACTATATAGAGTTTAGTCAATCTTCACTATATAGAGTCTAATCAATCTTCACTCTATAGAGTTAACCCTCTGATTGCTTTAAATGCACATACTCAGCACAAAACTTAAACAGTAGCATTTTAAAATGTTTATGATTGTAGTTCAGCTCATTTACACCAGTAAAAATTTAGTGTAGACAAATCTTGAGCTGCACTGTTTGGTGCATTAGTTCATCTAAACATATGTGACTTGTGTTAGTGTAGAATAAAATTGAAAACTATTTTAAAAAAATTAATCATTTTAATATCCAAGGTCAGTGCAAGCCACTTTTGTAAGTTCAGGCGGTGTCTGGTGTTTTTACAAAGCTTATATTAACTCTGTCTGTCTGTCTGGTAAAAAGTTTGAACATGTTTTTTCTCCCATTAACCAATCTCAGATAAAGCTGAAATTTTGCACAATTATTTATTAAACCTGGCTAGACATGAAACATTAAAAAAAAATAACCAATAAAATCATTAATAGTGACTTATAATATTATTTTGTTTGATATGGAAATATAGGGGAATAAATGCTACTTAGTGAGAGTTGTGGATGTATGTATGGATTTAATGCCTTTATTACCTTTTGACACGTTTTCTCTCCCACTTCCCATTCTTGGATCAAGTTGAAATTTTGCAGAATTATTCATAGTCCATCAATCCAAACATTAACCAATTATTTAATCATTTAGTACTATTTTATTAATTTTGTTTTATATAGTAGATAGTGAGCTAAACCCTTGTAAGTTTTAGTAGTTCTTTCCCTTAAATAAGCATATAAGTTTTTAATAAGTTTTCTTTTGTTCTATTGCTTGTGTTTCTGATGTGCTCAAATTTTTCCACTTAATTAAGTTCAGTTAATCAGACTTAACCTTTTTTTTAAAATTAACTCTGTCTTGTAGGCTAGCTAAAATTTGACTGTACCTTTTATGTATATTCTTAAGGGGAGGTATCCCTGAAAATCTTATTTTTGTTATTTCTGAAGCTAGGCCTTTGAAATTTGTTATGGTAACATATAATGATATTCTAAAATAAATAATGCTAAAAAAAAGTTTTTTGAATGATGGTTGCCATGGTAACGGCGGCCATATTGTTTATTGTATACAAATTAAAAGTCTGAATTTTGTAAAAACTATTGATCAGAAATACATGAAATTGAATTAAAAGATAAGAAAAAAGGATCCTCTAAATTGATACAATGTCAGAATTAAAGATTTAAGTATGTTAATTTTTTTTACAAATTTTTGAATTTTTAGTATTTTTTAGACCAAAAAAAAAACAGGATAAATATTAATTAAAAATTCTTTTTAAAAAAAAGTAAATAAAATATTGAAAAAAATCATTGTACGAGTAAATTTAATGATGTCCTTAAGAAGTGTTTCAAATTTCATCAAAATCTATCAAGTAGTTTAGGAGAAATTCCTAGTAAAGCACAATGACATATGCAAAAACTAACATTTTGAGAAAAATGAGTTTAAAGTATAAATTTTATTAAGATTTTGTCTCATAGACCTTACAAAAACATTTAAAAAACATGTTTTAGACACAGATTTAAGCAATAAAAATGATTGTAATGTAAAGAAAAATGATTGATCTACTTATGTATGTTATTAGTTAAAAATCGATATCCTAGACCTAAAACTCAATTTTCTCTAGGGATACCTAAACACTCACACTAATACATATATTTTAGTATAATTTTTGTTTTATTGTCATGTACTGTATTGCTTGCAGATGTGTCTATGTTTCTCACAATGTCCATACCATACACTTGATAATTCCAATTTACTGACACATATAGTTTATAATGTATATCTATAGTTTGTCCATTGAGTTTTCTTGTCCTCTGCAATTTTTGTTCCAGTTTTCACAGCGCGGCGTCAAGGTTTTCTATCATGTCTTTCCATTTGTTCTGTACAATAATGAGGAAACTCGTAAGCACTGTAGATAAAGATGCAGGAATCACCAGCAAGAGTACATGAGCAGATCTATGACATTTTGACAATGATATTGTCCCATAATGATAATAACTAATAATAAATACTACATCTTCAGTGAATCCAATATTAGAAAATCAATACTACATCTTCAGTGAATCCAATATTAGAAAATCAATACTACATCTTCAATGTATCCAATATTAGAAAATCAATACTACATCTTTAATGTATCCAATATTAGAAAATCAATACTACATCTTCAATGTATTCAGTATTAGAAAATCAATACTACATCTTTAATGTATTCAGTATTAGAAAATCAATACTACATCTTTAATGTATTCAATATTAGAAAATCAATACTACATCTTTAATGTATTCAGTATTAGAAAATCAATACTACATCTTTAATGTATTCAATATTAGAAAATCTATACTACATCTTCAATGTATCCAATATTAGAAAATCAATACTACATCTTTAATGTATCCAATATTAGAAAATCAATACTACATCTTTAATGTATCCAATATTAGAAAATCAATACTACATCTTCAATGAATTTAATTAGAAAATAATTTACTGTCTTCTCGCTTGATAATAAATGAAATAAACTCCTCTCAGGATAAAAAAAATAAAATCTTGTTCCTCTTCTTCACTCACTAAAATTGACCTTGAGTTGCAAAAACCCAAAACAGAAAACAACCTTAACTATTCCTCCCACTCAAGTGCCTCCCATCTTGCTCCATATTTATCAAGAGACTCAGAATTGACCACAAATCAGTGACACTAATTACAAATAGCATTGTATTTTCATCAATTAGTAATCAACTTGTTAACAGTCAAGAGAATTCAGTAGTCAAAAGTAAAAACTCTTCAAGTTGGCAGGGAGTGAAAAACTTGATTGTCCCCCCCCCCCCCCCCAATTCCCATGGTCTCAGTGGCTAAAATAGGGGTTTCTTAAGAATGTTTGTTTTTACATGTCTCAGATGTTCCTTTAGAATTGAATGTTATTACATCATAGCTCAAACCTCCCTACCATCGAGGCCACAGTTCAAAGGGCTTACCAAACCATCAGGCAGACTTCCTGCCATATTGTCAAAGTGTAGTTACAAATGAGCTGTCACAATAGCTGGCTTTGTACTATTGATGCACTGACTCATTCTCTTTATAAGCAATGACTCATTCTCTTTATAAGCACTGACTCATACTCTTATAAGCACTGACTTGTTCTCTTATAAGCACTGACTTGTTCTCTTATAAGCAATGACTCATTCTCTTTATAAGCACTGACTCATTTTCTTATAAGCACTAACTCGTTCTCTTATGAGTTCTGACTCGTACTCTTATAAGCACTGACTTGTTCTCTTATAAGCACTGACTCGTACTCTTATAAGCACTGACTCGTTCTCTTATAAGCACTGACTTGTTCTCTTATGAGTTCTGACTCGTACTCTTATAAGCACTGACTCATTCTCTTTATAAGCACTGACTCATACTCTTATAAGCACTGACTTGTTCTCTTATAAGCACTGACTTGTTCTCTTATAAGCACTGACTCATTCTCTTTATAAGCACTGACTCGTACTCTTATAAGCACTGACTCATACTCTTATAAGCACTGACTGGTTCTCTTATAAGCAATGACTCATTCTCTTTATAAGCACTGACTCATACTCTTATAAGCACTGACTCGTACTCTTATAAGCACTGACTGGTTCTCTTATAAGCAATGACTCATTCTCTTTATAAGCACTGACTCATACTCTTATAAGCACTGACTTGTTCTCTTATAAGCACTGACTTGTTCTCTTTTAAGCACTGACTTGTTCTCTTATAAGCTCTGACTTGTTCTCTGACTCATAAGCACTAAACAGCTGCTGTAAAAAAAAATATATATATATATATAATATATATGTTTTTTTTTCCATATTATTTTTCATTCTGTTTGTCTGTCCAGGGTACCTATTTGTCATTTTGTCACATCCTATGTCTTACTAACGTCTTAGAACTATACAACAAATTTGTTTTGACAACACAGCCATGACAAGGTGATTTTGTTTAGATTGAAATCATCATATTTTTTGTTACTTACACAATGTGGCTCTCCCACAAGTAGATCTCTGTTTAGAATTTAGTATTCCTGTACTACTATAGCCTGTTCTATATATATGGTCTATAATGCTGTGCTATCCACCCCCTCAATAACTCCTGCCCTTATGAAGTACATTTCTTTATTCCATATGCTAGGACAAATTTGCACAAGCCCTTCTTTCTTTTTAGACCATGGAATGGGTTGCCTAAAGTTACTAGTAAAACCAATGACTTAGCAAAGTTCGAGTCTCTAATTGCTGCTGTTGTGATAAGACTTTTATTGTGAACATGCATATCACAGAGGCATAGAAAAACTCCAGCCCTTGACAGAAGTAGTTGATCACAGATAATAATGGCTGTGTCTTAGATTAAAAAGATGAAGGATGAGTGCAGTGTTTCTCATGACTACGCAAACCCAGATGCCACCTGCATACTTTTCCTCATTTCACATTTCGTACTGACAAAGCTTTTGTCCACCTGCAGTCTAGTTAAGATATAGTGTCCTTACTGTGATCTCTAATTCTATCTGTGAGGTTACCATTAAGACAAATCCAAAGTTTCCAATAAGACTCAGAAAGTTTGACCAACTGGGTCTGACAAAGCAATGTGAAGTTTAGCTATCATTTATTTTGATTCTCAAAATTTGGAGTGTTTTCAGTTTTTTTATTGTGGCTTTTATACATCAAGTTTTTTGTGCACTAGATGAAATCCTGTGCTTTCATTTTTTGAAGATTTTAGTTAGTGGTCCTAGACTTGTCTGCCATGCAGGCGGTGAGTTGACTTATGATAGTTGTAAGTTGCCGTAAGGTGTTCTATAAACAACTCGATGTTGCTATTCTTGTTTCACTGACCATCATCCCTCTTGTCTCAGACTTGCAGTACAAGAGTATGTTTTCACTCCATTTTTTATATAGATTCATAAGCATATATTACCAAAAGGATCAAAGTCTAATCTAATTTCAACTTTCCACACCAGAAAAAGAAAATTAAAAAAAGAAGCAATGAAAGAGTATTGCAGGCTTTATAACTTTGGTGCTGTAGTCTATTAATGATGGTATATATATTATAGCTTTTATATAGCGCTACTTTCATGCTCAGAGCGCTTTTGGTCCAATCTCATTTGTGGACCAATCTCATTTGTGGACCAGTTGGGGGGGGGGGGGGGGGGGAGGGGGTATCTAGGAGTTGGTTTTCCATGCTGCCTTTAGGCGCTCAGTAAAAACAACTCTGCCCGAGTCGGGTGTCGAACCTCGAGCCCCCTTCTAGGTAGCCAAGCCAAGCCAAGCTCAAGCGCACTTGGCCTCTCGACCACGCTTCCCAAATGCAAAGACATATCTAAGGAGAGAAAGATTTTATTTCTATAGTAAATACATTACCTTCCATCCATTCATCAGCGCCACAAATTGTTTTATCTGACTGATGCTAGTGTGTGGAGCAGAAACCAGCTCTTTGAAAAAGAATTAATGATTAATCGTGGCCCAATGTTGAAAAAAACTTCTGCAACAGAATTACTACCTGGTTAGTCTTTTGTGTTTTTTTTTTCACATGCTTGCAGCCTGGCCTTTTACCTTCCTATGTACGTTACATGTTATGTAATGGCTACATGACTTTGTTGTCCATGTACTATGTAATGACTAAAAAAAAAACAACAGTTTCTCAATGATTGTTTATGTATTAACTGTCACAAAATATTTTTTTAAAGGTTATGACTAGTTGACTTTGGCTTCTTTGTTTTTGTTTGACATGTAATAATGACTAGTTGACTTTGACTTGTTTTGTATTTCACTTCCTACTATTAGCTTACACTTACATTTATTTGGACAACTTGAGCTAAACTAAAAATGTCTTCTTTTTCTTTTTTTATTTTTGACGTGGTATCTGCAATCTATAAGATAAAATACATTTTGCACATAAACTCATGCTGCATGGTAGCACATTCTATTCAAATTCAGAAAGATTCCTTCATTGACCTTTCAATCAATTCAATTCTCAATGTGCCATGTACTTTAACTGATTGCTTATTTTCTATTTTATCAGCATTATGATATCTACTATATGACCAACCTGCTCATGGCCAGTTATAGATATTTTACACATTGATTTTGATTATATGCTTAATTTCCCTAGTTTTAAAAGTTGTTTTCTTTTATTTCCGTTTGATTAGAAGTTGCTTGGGTCGAAATTTGCCTGGGTCACCTTTTTTTTTCTCCATTTTGTAGTGTATGCATATCCAATATTTGAGTCAAACTTTATTATAAGGTTTTACCCTCTTACCTCTATATATGAAAAGGTCTATGCTTTAACAATCCAGATTGGGTTGAATAGCTTAAGATTTTAACTCAAGATGTTTTTATCCATCACTTTACAAAAAAAAAATGCAAATTGAAAAGAAGTCATATGGAAAATCAAATTTGGCTTTTTTTTTTATTGTAGAGTGTAACATTTCTGAAAGCAATGTTTTAAAAGAATTGAAAACCAAAAGAAATATAAGAATTTGTTTTCAACTCAGTGTTTAGTTTAACTCTTTCTCTCCGTAATTATTTTCCTTGTTTCAATGGAATTATACATTCTCCTCATTTGTGTTTCACTACCCTGTTATGATTAAACTTCAATAACTTTTTTGTATGTAATCAGGAAATGTTATATTAGGTATATAAATATAGAAGAATGCATGCTCTGTTAATATATCACAAATTAAAGTGTATAAAACCAAATTTAAGTAAATTTAATGGGGTCAAATCAACAATGGTATCGTAAGTTAGGAGTTAAGCTCCAATACATTTTTGTTAGCGCAATGATCTCTCTTATCTGACCAATGACATTGTCTTCAAGGCACCAGAGTGGGATTAGTGGTCGAGAGGCTAAGTACGTTTGAATCTGTCTAGGCTTGGCTGCCTATGAAAGGGGCTCGAGGTTCAACATCCGACTCGAGCATTGTGTTTACTGAGCGCCTAAAGGCAGCACGGAAAACCTTCTCCCAGATCCCCCTTCTCCCCACTGGTCCACAAATGAGATTGAACCATAAAGCTCTGACCATGCTATAAGCATGAAAGTAGCGCTATATAAAATCTATACTTAATTAATTAATACTTTTGAACTTGTTGAGTCTGGGGCTAAATTAAATTTGTGTGGTGGGAGACCCCTGGGCATTTATCTCTGTTGGACTTACTTTAAAAAAAAAAAATTCCAGTTGCAATATATACTAATACTTAGTAGTAGCGATTGTATTGAGTTGTATGGATTTTTCTCTGACTCACAAGGTTGTAGAAAACTCAATAGACTAAGGCTCACAAAACAAGTTGAGTATTTAATGACAACATAATAAATATTTTACTGAATATAGATTCACCGTAATATCCATGTCACTGAAGTGAGATGTGTCACCAAAGAAGGTCAAAAATTGAGAACATTTGTTTAAAGAACCTAGGAATTTTGTAATTATTTAAGTTTATTATGATTTTAAACATTTTTCTTTCAGTTGAAATACACACACACACACTTTCTTTTAGCAGGAACAAAATGTTCTGTAGTGTTTCTTGCAAAATTCTAAAAAAAAATAAAAAATTTCATTCTTGTCTAGCTGCTGTTTTTTTTTTACAATTGAGTTGGGACTTTATTTATGCATAGATACCTATATAGATAATATATATATATATGCATATGTTTATATTTCTGTTTTATTCTAAAAGTTTAGCGGTAGTGGAAATCCCATTTTTAATTGTATGCACCAGAAGCATTAGCAAGTGACAGCATTATTTTTTGTTAATCCATTATCTCTGCCTGTTAAAATCTTTAATTGTTCAACACAATCTGGATTGTTAAAGCATAGAACTGCTATCCAGGGAACATTAGATTACCATTATTTGCATTTCTTTGTTGATCTCACCTATCCCTGTTGGAATGTTGGGGCACCACACCAAATTAGTCGACAGTCTTTCTCCATTCCTCTCTGTCTTTGGCCTTGGATAGAACCTCTTTCAATGGCAATGTTTCATTTAAAGTCATTTCCTACTATCCTCTGGTGTCCATCTCTTAGCAGTGTAAGTCTTGTGTAAGTCAGTATATCTGTCTTGTATAAATCAGTATATCTGTCTTGTATAAATCAGTATATCTGTCTTGTATAAGTCAGTATATCTGTCTTGTATTAATCAGTATATCTGTCTTGTGTAAGTCAGTGCATCTGTCTTTTATAAGTCAGTATATCTGTCTTGTATAAATCAGTATATCTGTCTTGTATAAATCAGTATATCTGTCTTGTGTAAGTCAGTATATCTGTCTTGTATAAATCAGTATATCTGTCTTGTGTAAATCAGTGCATCTGTCTTTTATAAGTCAGTATATCTGTCTTGTGTAAATCAGTATATCAAGTCTTGTGAAAGTCAGTATAATTGTGTTGTGTAATACAGTACATCATGTTTAAGTAGGTATATCTGTCTTTTGTAAGTATTTGACATTAGTAGGGGAAGTAAGTGTGGTTGGTCATTGATCTGGCCACATGACACCCTCATTAACCATCAGCCATAGAAACAGAGGAGCTCATTTAAATGAAAATATCATGATTGATTTTACAGTAATTCAATTTTTATCTTTAGCAGCGGGATATTATTATAAGGTTCCAAGGTCTCGAAATATTTTTCCCAGGCCTTGTGACAAATATTAAGTCATTCTCTTATTCCAGAGTTTACATTTGTCCTGTGTGTCGAACTTGACAGCAGACTCTTTATTGAACAAGATATTTGCATATAAACTGAACATATCTTTTATCGGTACATCACTGGTATTACTTGTTCTGTTGCTTTGTATTCTGTTGACTAGTGTTGACTGATGTAATCTTCTTTCCTTGAAACTTATGAAACATTTCAAGCTTGCAGAGCTTTCCAAATGTGTGTCTTCAGAGCAAAATTTAAACTTTGAAGTTGAGGGATTCGGTAAAGTAATTTTCTCAAATGAGTAAATTAAAAAACTGAATTACAGAATGAAGAGAATAAATATAAAGGGAAGATAATTTGGAAAGCTCCGTAGTAAATGTATAAAGTAATGTCAGACAAAACATGGTGTAGCCAGAGTTGGATGTTGTATTTTTAGACTTATAAGATGACATTAAGGATGTCATGCCCTAGTGTTGACATGACCTGAGACATTGGATGGTAGAATCATTTCATTCAGGTTTTTTAAGAGAGACCCTCAGATTCAGAGACTGCTAAATATGTTGCTAGTTGTGTTGGTCTCACAATCTTCTGCTTATTTTTTGTAGCTTAAGAAGGAAAAAAAATTTACAGGCTTTAAGTTGGTTGAGAGGACAAAACCATGTGGCTATGGCTTGGCCAGCTTACAAGGAGGCTTGAGTTTGAATCCCAAATCAGAGTTGTGTTTAACCCTTTAGGCGCGTGTGGTAGTTTAGCCTAAAAACATTAGAATCGCAATTCCATTTTGTATGCACTCATTGTAAAACAGCTCAGCACGTTAAGGGTTAATGAGCGCCTAAAGGCAGTACGGAAACCTTCTCCCACTCCACTGGTTAACAAAAGAGATTGGACGCTATATAAAAACAATTAAGAAAAAAAAATCTGGAAAAATATAATTTCACAACATTAGTGCCAATCTCAATTTGATTTCATTGAAATCTAACTCCAGTTTAAATATTTTAAAAAAGTATTTTTGAAAAACTTAATTGGAATAATTGTATTTCTCATTGAATTCACCAATACACTGTGACATTCTATTCTACTCATCTTTCCACACTGTGATATTTAAAGGCGTTTGAGATTATTAAGGCATTTGTTCTAATATGTTTACTAACAAGCAAAAATTAAAAAAATATGTTGAAAAAAAAAAAAAAAAGCTTTTCAAAGGGAAAGAACTCTTTGCGTACAGCTATATCTCTCAATAATGTAGAAGTTATTTTCCTTTTCTGATATCAGCAAAATAATTAGTTACCAATAATTAATTGACTAATTGATTATTTTTTAAAAATAGATTCAGGTTTTATTAGGTACAATATAAAGTTGTTTTGATCTAAGAATGGGTGTGGGAGAAATAACATGCTCAGAAACAAAACCCTACTTATTTAGCCGTATCTGTGAATAGAGAAGGACTAATTTCCCTTGTTGGTATCAAACAAAGTAATGAATTACCAGTAATAAATTGACTAATTAGTTCATTTTTTTAAATTGATTTATGTTTTGACCATGCCAATGAATAATTGTGCAAAGTTTCAATTTTATCTGAGAGTGGGTGTGGTGGAAATAATGTGTAAACATTTTTAAACAGACACACAGAGAAAGACAACAGATAGACAGACAGCGTCAGTTGATATAACCTTTGTAACAACTATACCGAAGATACAGAAATGGCAATCATTGATGTTAGATTACTAAAAAGTGAAGCCAGAACTCTTACTTGACAATGGTGGCATAAATTGTTGTATTGTTTTCTTTCTGATCTGATTTCCATGTGTTATAGTTTTTATCTTTCTCCATCAACTGATTTCAGCACTACCAAATAAAGGTTGCCATTGATGAAACTCTTGTAGTAGATAATGGACAGCCCCCTAGGTTCTTGGCCATGGCATCAAGGGCTGGTAATGGTGAAGATAGTCTGGGTGATTAGCGTTGAGATTCATTTGCGGTTCTGAGTTGTTGTTTTTTTTAAGTTAATTTTTTGTGTGGAAATACTGGCTTTTTAGTGATAATCAAATACTTAGATTATTTAAATTATTCCAATATTCCAGCGACTCTTTGGAGCTTCAAAATATGCAATGTGTGGCTGAGAGGCTAAGTACACATGCACTTGGCTTGGCTACCTATGAAGGGGGATTGAGGTTCAACACCCGACTAGAGCAGAGTTGTGTTTACCCCCTCCTCCCTTACTGGTCCATAGATCTGACCGTAACTCTCTGAGCATGCTATAAGCATGAAAGTTGTGCTATAGAAAAGCTATTTTAAAAAAAATCTTTATGGGTAGATGTTTTTGGAGACTATTATTCAAAAACATATGCACCTTTGAAATACCATTGATCCTTGTTATAAAAAAATTTCTATCAACTCATTTCCTCACTGATATGTAATGCTGACATTGTGCTAATGTTGTATAGATTCTTATAGTGTTGATACAGAATTATGGATACCTTTATATCCAAACACACTACTATGTTGTGATACATTTCTTATCTTATCTTATCTTATATAATACAGAGGTTACTTAAAAAAAAAGATGATTACGTCCTACGCGTCATGTCTTTAGTCATGCCTATGAACCAATGACCTAAATTCTGCCAAGTCACTGGTTTTCCTGGCTGACTCAGGCAACCCATTCCATGCTCTAAAAACATTTATTTCTATGTTGTGAACTATTGAAGTTTTAAGTTTGGAATCTTTTTATTTCTTAGCTTCATTGTTGCTATGACATTCACATTTGTTTGCATTGATTAATCTTTATACTTATACCTACCTTGGCAAAGTCTTGGCTACTTTCGCTTATGTAACACTATGTGCCATGCTTTTTCCTTTGAGACATAAGCTCTAATTGCATGTAATCCATTTAAAACATATGTATTCAAAGCAATATGTAATTTTAAGCATATATATACCTTGAAACTTGGACTGTAAAATAAATGTACTTAAAACATATTTGCTTTATTAGTTATTATTAGCTTTTATGAATATTAATTTCTTTGAATTTCTATTTCATTTAAATTCCTTGATATAATTAGAGTGTTGTTTTTTTTTTAGATCAATAAGTAATAACAAAAACTCACTGATAAAAGTCAAAAGTTAATGAAATAGTTAAGTAATATTAATAATATTAGTATCTCATTTCTAACTTTAACAGTAATATTTTCACCTTTAATTACACTATACTATTTCTGCCGTTCACTCCAGATTTTGATACGGAAGTAGACGGGAAAGTTCCAGAAGCAGCATATCAGACGTCAGCAAGAATTCGCAAAGATTTTCCAGACACTTGGCTCTGGGGACAGGCTGTGACAGAGTAAGCATCTTGAATTTTAGGGTTTTTCAGTTGCTTGCTATAATTTTATCCGGAGACTCATTTGATCTTGTTGATAAATCAAATAAGTTTAGATGGAATCAGTTGACAACATGAAATGCTGTATTTTCAGATTTTGATTTCCAACATTTTTTCTGCACTAGCATCTTTAACTCTTTCTCTCCATAATTATTTTCCATGTTGCGATAAAATTCTTCAGTTTCTATGTCCACTGATTGTTTGATTCACATTTATTCTCAAATGTTAGCCACACCCTGTTTTGCAGTTTTAAAGTTCCTAAAATTTGGGTACAGCATTCCATTTACTAAAATTGAATGACACCCCCCCCCCCCCCCAGCTCCTGACTTTAATGCACTTCTGTGTTTCTTTTCCATTCTACCATTTAGTCAAAGCTTGATACAGTGTTTAAGATAATCCCAAAACAGGTATGCCCTAATTGAAAAGAAAATTGGAATATGACTACTTTGTAGTTCCACAACGTGGCAACTTATGTAGGTTGCAGCTGGGGCTGCGTAGCCACGGAAAATACTGCATTCTTCATTAATCTATGGACTGGAAGACAAGCCTTATTATTATTTTATATTATATTAATTCCACAACCACCTGATACAAGACATGCATGAAGACTCATCAACACCCAATGTACCATAACTTCTCGGTTGGCTTCCTTTTTAGTTGACTATATCAATAGTCACTAGAATTTAGCAATTTAGGAGTTTCTTTTCACTTTTCTACTGGCTTGTCCTTCATCCAGGATGACAGTAACACTGTTATCTTATGGGTATTGGCTAGGTAGGCTTGGGTCATGAAAGGGTACCATGTGGGAATCACAAGAATTGTTATCTGCTAACAAAAAGTTGAATAAATAACATGTTAGCTAATTTATATTGTTGTTTTTGTTTATTCAAACATTAGGCCAAAAATGTATGATTTTATTAAGTACTTTAGAAATGCCCTGTCAATCAGCTTATGAACAAAAACAAAATTTTGTTGATTTTTTGGCAGAAGTAAATATTTCTGTTTTTTTTCTTGCAATAAAAAAAAACAACATTATTTTTCTTGAAGATTTTATCACAAGATGGGAATGATAGGAGAAAACGTTTTGCCATCAAAAGAAAAGGTTTAAAAGTTCTGATTGTCTCCTTGTAGATTTTGAGGCCACATGAAGAGCTTATTGTTTTAAATGTATCTTGACACATTTGTTTTTTTTGTCTATCACAGTGTTAATGGTCATTTAAGAAGCAAGGTAGTGCTGCCAGACACTATCACTTCCTGGATAGTTTCAGCTTTTGCTGTCAACAGTGAAGGCCTAGCAGTAGCCAAGGAACCGTTTAAGGTTTGGTCTTAGTCCTTTAAAATAGAAACATAATCTTTGCTTTTGAGCAGGTGTCAACCTCAAGGAAAAATAAGAAGTAAAGCCAATGGGAATGAAGACTGTCTCAACTATGGTAGTTCTTTCAACAGGCCCCTGCAACTGAGTGGCACCAAACATATTGTTTGCATTCTTGTCAGGTCATAGCAACATGGTTGAAAGTGGGACCATGGAGCACATGGCGGCTACCCATGATCCCTCTGTTTAACACAAGGAATATGCCCCTAAGAGGAAACTCTGGTGCTGCTGCATAGCAGTTGTTCCCCTTGGTGCATTACAAGATAGAAGCAGCCCTAAAAAAAAGTGAAGTTCCCCCTTCAGACCTTGCCATCTATAGGCCAATGGTTAACAAGGGTTTCATTTGGCCAGCACAATGACCAGCCACCTTTACTTTCCCAAACTAAAATCAGGTACCCATTGGTGTCGGGTGGACTCAGGAGCACCCTAAAATTCCAGTCTTCACAGATATTCAAACCCAGGACCACAGTTTTGTGAAGCAAGCACTTTATCACTCAGCCACCGTGCCCTATAAGAGAGACAACTAATTTCTTTTAATTCTTTTTAATTTCCTCTTATCTTATAGACTGGCTAATGTCAAGGTCGTGTTTTCTTGCTTCTAGACCTCAGGGTTTTTATCCAGGACTTATAAAAAGTAGTATCGAGACCTCACATGAATAGAAATGAATGATGAAAGGGGTGAACATTCAAAACTTCTCAGGGAAAAATGGGACACTGGAATTAATAGCATCTGAACCATAGACCGTGCTAATGTATTTTTTATCACACAAAGAATGATTCCTTTAGTATCTGATTAACAGTTGAACACAATATGCGTTGATAATCAAGGAATAAATAATCAAGAAAAGTTTAAAAAAAAATAAAAAATTTTTATGAATAAATTGTTCATTGTTTCTAATGTTGTGATGATATTATGATGATGATTGAATTTATATTTTTTATGTCCATCCAGTTGACAGCCTTCCAGTTGTTTTTCTTAAGCATGAACTTACCCTATTCCATCAAGAGGGGAGAAGTTTTTGTGCTGAGAGTAACTGTGTTTAATTATAGAAGTCAGCATGTGCAGGTAACTCTCATTCTTTCCCTTGGCAGAAATGGGTTTTAGGAATTGGGTTTTTATTAACTTTGGTCCACGATAAACTGAAATATATATAAAAATCCTGTTAATAAGCTTTAATATTTTATATATTTTTGTTTTTTGCATGTTGAAAATGCTTTTATTTATTTATTTGTAGGCAGTTGTTTCCCTTGCTCATAGTGACCAATTTATGGTGGTTGATGAGACTGAGAGTGAAGGCTGGTACAGCAAGTCCCTGTCAGTAAGTACATGACCAGCAAATTAAACAATAATGGTTTTCTTTTCTCAAGCTGTCTTTACAAAGCTAAAGTCTCTACCAGAATCATAAAAGAAGAAAACTTTATGAACACAATTTTTTAGTTGATATTGACATGAAAATATGAAAAAAAGATTTACCCACTTGCCAACAAATACAGGTAAATTTTAGATAGTTGAATCTTAACAGTATTCCAGCCTGTGGTTTGTCTGAGAACTAGTGAGTTGCAAATCTTTGGTCTATTTGTAGAGGAGTGAGTTGCAAACCTTTGGTCTATTTATAAAGAAATGAGTTGCAAACCTTTGGTCTATTTATAAAGAAATGAGTTGCGAACCTTTGGTCTATTTATAAAGAAATGAGTTGCAAACCTTTGGTCTATTTATAAAGAAATGCGTTGCAAACCTTTGGTCTATTTATAAAGAAATGAGTTGCAAACCTTTGGTCTGTTTATAGAGGAGTGAGTTGCAAACCTTTGTTCTTTGTATGGAAAGACTAACTGGGTAGCTGATTTTTGCCATCAGGTGATCCTGCAGTCAAAGTAGGAGAGTAGAAAGAACACAGCAAGACTGGGGAGACTATTATAGCCAAATCTAATTGACATACCTGCAGCTAGATGCTTCTGTATCAATCAGACTTCACCCAATAGCTCCTATTTCTGGTTCCAAAACATCCTCTTTTAAATACCAGGCAAAGAGGGGTAACTCTGAATTTAAAAATCTTTAAAAAATAAAAATATAAAGAAAAATATAAATTTAAGAACTTATACCAATAAATTAGCAACTTTAAAAATAAATTGTTATGTCTTGTTTAAAAAAAATGTATACTTTTAATACCTTTGAGATAGGTAAAAAAAATTAAAATACTCATTTTCCCTGATTGGGGCCTATTACTGGGTCTTTGGGCCTGTCAGTTAGAAAAATTCTGTAAAAAATATTATAAAAGCGATACACCTCTGGTTTTCACTGAAAACTAAATATCATACTCTAGTTCTCTCTCTAAATGAAGCATGATGAGCTCTTCATATAGGAAAGTTTAGAAAACAATAATTGTGTCACACTGTTTCACAATGTTTTTGGCACATAATGTAGAAACATTCTGAACTGCAGTAGGATGTAATGGGTTAAATCATAGACTTGAAAGGATAATGTGGAACACCCTTAGGTACTATTCAGACTTGAGTCATGATAGTTAAGTCCCAGAGTTTAACAATAACATGCATGCCTGGATTGAGACATGAAATGCGTAGGATGTAATTATCTTCTTTTTTGAAGTAATGTTTGTAATATATAAGATAAGAAGAAGAACTACTTTGACTAAGTCTGAATAAGCTTTTTATTTCTTCTCATTCCTAGTCTTTTCCTTTGAGATCTAATCATGACAAAGCTGACATCAACTCTCTCTGCCTGTCTGGTAAAACGTTTCCCATTCTCAGATCAAGTTAAAACTTTGCACAATTATTCATTCAGCCTGACAAGACATGAATCAATCCAAAAAAAAAAAAAAAAACAACAATTAAGTTAATTAATTGTTGGTGATTAATTATTTTGTTTGATTTTGAAATAAGGGAAAACATGCTTACTTAATAAGAGATGTGGATATATATATATATAGGCTATATATTTGAATTTAGTCCCATTATTACATTTTGACATGTTTTTTCTCTCTTCCCATTCTTGGGTGAAGTTGAAATTTTGCATGAATATTCAGTCAATAACAATACACGAATCAATTCAAAAATTAACTAGTTAGTTAATCATTTAGTACTAATTCATTAATTTTGTTTTATAAAACAGAAAGGGAGTTAAATCCAGATAAATGGCAGCAAATAGTGGTTATTTCCCCTTAGATAAACTTTGGTTTTAAAAATATTCTTCTTTGTATTGCTTGCTTCTTTAAAGTTTGACAGAACCCATAGACACTTAAAAAGATGTAAAAGATTCGCAAACAATGGAACATAAACCTTCAGTCTGATTTTTAATATTTATGTTGAAATAGATACAGTTATGTCAAAACAGTTTAATACTTAGAATGTTTTTGTTTTGCCAGTTGGAAGCGTACAGAGCCTCCAGTGTTTCCTACAGAATCAATGCCACGACTCTTGGCCAGATTACTTTGCATGTCACAGCCACTGACCCAGCAGACGGCCAAAAGGATGAAGTCAAGAGAGAGTTGCTTGTTAAGGTTCGTTGCCCTTCTGGATTCCAGTTAAGTAAAGTTCCCCTTTCAGACCTTGCGATTCATAGGGCAGACGATGTTAAGGTCATTTGTTTCTCTGGCCAATGGTTAACGAGCAAGTTGTCATGTGGCCAGCACACGACCAACCGCCTTTACTTTCCCCAACTAAAGTCAGTTAATATGATCTTTTATTAATCTTCGAAAGCTCTTTGTAAAAACCTTTTTTGTAATTCTATGTTTAAGAAGATTATATGTCTAGTCATTCATTCTCATAAAAAAATATAAATTTTACATCATATATTCTAAACAACTATTTTGTGCAGGACTTTTTGTATCCCTTGAAATATTTTGAATGCTTCTATTTATAAATCTTTAAGTGATAGTCTTTTCATTTTTTTTTAAATTCAGAAGATAAGTTTAAATATTAATTCAATAAGTCAAAACTTAATAACAAGCATATGTTTAGTATTGTTTAATATAATTATTATTATTTAATACTGTTTGGGTGGTGCAAGAAGAGAATACTCCCTGTCTTCACCATGTGCTTCACAATACTTTACGGTATCCTTGATAGCTTGAGTTTTTTGTTTGGATTGCAAGCAAAGTTTGTTTCAGCACTACATTTCTAATCCAGAATATCCCTAAATTAAATTAAATATTTAATCAATCAACAGAACTGGACCAATACTATCACTATTGACTTTTAAGAGATGCATGCAATACAATTAAGTTATCACACCAACCCTAAGTCTATGAACTATATCTTGTGGGATGATTTCCATGTGAATCAATTGCCTGTGACACCATTTGACATTGAACTAGATTGTTATCAAGTTAATCATTTGCAGGGAATGAAGTTTCATCAAATCAATTATCTTTTAATAAATCTTTGTGTATTCATTATTAATTTACATCTTAGGTTATCAATATTTGATTATATATTGTAGTGACCTAGTTTATCAATGGCAATGATTAAAACCAATACATAAAAAATCCTTAGAACTGCTGATATAATTTTAAAGAGTGTACATTTTGTTTTTAAACAAAAGGTCATGTTAGTTTAAGATTAAAAATAGCTTTGTTTTCATTGTTGAAATGAAACTTGTAACCAAAAGAGCTATCAGGATGGCTTGGTTTTTATTTTGTAGATTGACTAAAATGAAGAAGAATGGAACTGCTTCCTGCATTATAAAAAATATTTTTTCTCTTTTGTTGCCAGCCTGAGGGAGTTGAAAGGTCAAGGGCCATTACTAAAGTCATGATCTTGAATTCTGGGAAGAGCTTGAGTGAAACTTTTAATATCAAGTGGCCTCAGGAGAAAATTGTTCCAGACTCACAGAGAGTTGAGATCAAAGTAACTGGTGAGTACATTCTATGTGTCTTGATGCTTGATTTTTTCCCCTTTGTTTGTCTTATCTTATAAATTATAGATGTGTCAATGAAGGTTGAATGGTGTAATACTGGGTTCTTGCTTCCTGAAGTACTCTAGACACGTGACAAGACAAACACTATACGACTGACTCAAGTCCGTTCAGCAGACAAAGACAACATGAAGTTTATTTTACTAAAATAATAATAATATACTGCACTCCTTGTTAGTGCTACAAGTCAAGAAATAATAACAATCCTATCCGCATAACAGCGGTATCAAAAGTATCCAATATATGTCAGTTACTAATCAATCACGTCCGCATCTCAGCGGGTAACAACAAGAACAATTACTACTAGGTACACTGGAGCTTCAACTATAGATATCCATTGAAGTACGAATAATACTTTAATATTCAATAAGCACATAATGAAATCAACTCTCAAATATTATTCATCAACAATCATTAGTCCATCGACTTTCATCCTATATACATATATATACACCAATCCAGGAAGAAACGTCCAACCTTCCTGGACCGGGAGCAAGACCTTACTAACTTGACTTGACTGAACTCAAAGTCAACTTTATTCATTCTACTTCCTGTTTTCTACATCAGGAATTCCACGTGTCTTTTAAACTATTAACATGACGTGAACTTTAGATCATGCAATGTCAACTAAGACTGTGACAAGATGCTTATCTTATCTTATAAATTACAGATGTTTTTAAGAAAAGATTAACTCTCTATGTTTATTCACAATTTTTAAGTTATTGGATAAATAAATACAATACAGAATATGCATCCTCTGTTTGGGACCCCTAAACTCAAGAATACATTAAGAAACTAGAACAGACACAAAGTAGAGGACTGAGATTCATAACAAACGAATATTCACATTTGACTAGAGTAACACCTTTAGTAAAATCACTAAATTTAGAAAGCCTTCAGGATAGAAGACTCAAAAGTAAAGTAGCAATTATACATAAAACACTGAACCATAATCTTCAAATACAAAAACAAAATTTAATAAAATACTCAGAAAGACACAGAGATAAAGGCACATTTCTCGTTCCATATGCTAGGACAAATTGAACAAATGCTCCTTCTTCCCTAGTGCTATTAGAGCATGGAATGGGTTGCCTGAGCCAGCCTGGAAAACCAGTGACTTGGCAGAATTTCAGAATTTAAGTCATTGGTTAACATGCATGACGTGTAGGAATTAATCATTTTCTTTTTTGAAGTAATGTCTGTATTTTATAAGATAAGATAACTGAAAAACTGATTTCTCTTCTTAGAAACCAAACTTAAACCATGCTATCTGTCAGAATCCAATAAAAGAAAGAAATATACTTGAAAATATAGATAAGAAAATATTTATTTCTCCGGCATTCAGGAATAAATTATTTGAGCTGCTAATTATATATAATTGACAAATAATGCAAAATTTTCTGTAAAATTATGCCACTATTTCTAATTGTTTTTCGTGCTTTAACTTATATAAGTGCTGTGTGTGTGTATAATTTAAAATTTCAACAAAATCCCTTTGAAATTTCTTGAATTTGTTGTCATTTGGATAAAAACATAGTTTTTATGACTTTACCCCCTTAATATTTGTTCTCATATTTTGGTTGATTGCTAGGCTGAAGTAATTTTCATTTTTGAATGAATCTGTGAAACGTATAAAACTTGTATTCCTCTCTATTTTCTCTTCTTCTCTTTCTTCCCCTTCTTCTTCCTTCTTTTCTTTCTCTCCTTCTTCTTTCTATTTTTCTCCTTATTCCTTCTCTTCTTCCTCTTCTTCTTGTTTCTTTTCCTCTTCTTGTTCTTTCTCGTCTTCCTCCCATTCTTTCTCTCACACTATTTTATTGTTCTAAATGCATGTTCTCCATGTGCTGGTTTACATACATCCCCCCATACACATATTGCCTTGTTTGAAACAGCTGCCATAACTTAAGGGTCTGCTCCCATCTGGCTAGTTGTTTCCTTTGCTTTCCTATTCAGGCTTTTCCTTTTTGGCCAGATAGCAAGAAACACTGTTGCTAAAGTAGACTTTATCAAGAAAAGCTAAGATATGTACAGATTGTCTTGTATTAACTCCACTGTCCACTGGAAACCCCCATCATTTACTTACTTGGTAAATTAATAGCTTTTTTTTTTTAGAAAAAATGCATAAAGGATAGCTTTACATATAGCCATTCATTTACTATTTCCAGGGGAAGTGTTTGGCCAGGCTCTATCTGGCCTGGAGAATCTGGTCAGCATCCCCTTTGGGTGTGGTGAACAGAACATGATTTCGACTGTGCCAAATATTTTTGGCCTGAAGTACATTCGAGGCACATCCCAAGGTGGAATGGAAGACTTGGCTGCTAAACTGACCAACAATATGAAGCTAGGTTTGTGAACAAAATTTATTGAATTTTAGATATTTTTTGTTTACCCAATGCACTTTTGCTATGTTAAAGCTTCTTGAAGGGGGTCCCTGATCTCCAACTCACCTACTTTGTGATATAGTTTATGTATATATACAAATGCCTCCCCTCATGAAGAGATGTGACAGTGCAAATGGAAGCTTTGGTGTAGTGTGTATGTCTGTTGTAATTTAATGGAAGCTTCGGTGTAGTGTGTATGTCTGTTGTAATTTAATGGAAGCTTCAGTGTAGTGTGTATGTCTATTGTAATTTAATGGAAGCTTTGGTGTAGTGTGCATGTCTATTGTAATTTAATGGAAGCTTTGGTGTAGTGTGTATGTCTGTTGTAATTTAATGGAAGCTTTGGTGTAGTGTGTATGTCTGTTGAAATTTAATGGAAGCTTTGATGTAGTGTGTATGTCTGTTGAAATTTAATGGAAGCTTTGATGTAGTGTGTATGTCTGTTGTAATTTAATGGAAACTTTGATGTAGTGTGTATGTTTGTTGTAATTGAATGGAAACTTTGATGTAGTGTGTATGTTTGTTGTAATTGAATAGAAACTTTGATGTAGTGTGTATGTCTGTTGTAATTGAATGGAAGCTTTGATGTAGTGTGTATGTCTGTTGTAATTTAATGGAAGCTTTGATGTAGTGTGTATGTCTGTTGTAATTTAATGGAAACTTTGGTGTAGTGTGTATGTCTGTTGAAATTTAATGGAAGCTTCAATGTAGTGTGTATGTCTGTTGTAATTTAATGGAAGCCTCAGTGTAGTGTGTATGTCTGTTGTAATTTAATGGAAACTTTGATGTAGTGTGTATGTCTGTTGAAATTTAATGGAAGCTTTGATGTTGTGTGTATGTCTGTTGTAATTTAATGGAAGCTTTGATGTAGTGTGTATGTCTGTTGAAATTTAATGGAAGCTTTGATGTTGTGTGTATGTCTGTTGTAATTTAATGGAAGCTTTGATGTAGTGTGTATGTCTGTTGAAATTTAATGGAAGCTTCAGTGTAGTGTGTATGTCTGTTGTAATTTAATGGAAACTTTGATGTAGTGTGTATGTCTGTTTGTAATTTAATGGAAGCTTTGATGTAGTGTGTATGTCTGTTTAAATTTAATGGAAGCTTTGATGTAGTGTGTATGTTTGTTGTAATTTAATGGAAACTTTGATGTAGTGTGTATGTCTGTTTGTAATTTAATGGAAGCTTTGATGTAGTGTGTATGTCTGTTGTAATTGAATGGAAACTTTGATGTAGTGTGTATGTTTGTTGTAATTGAATGGAAGCTTTGATGTAGTGTGTATGTCTGTTGTAATTGAATGGAAACTTTGATGTAGTGTGTATGTTTGTTGTAATTGAATGGAAACTTTGATGTAGTGTGTATGTCTATTGTAATTTAAACCTAGTTAAACTGTCTCCTCTCAGGCTACCAGCGTCAAGTTGAGAATTACAGACATGAAGATGGTTCCTACAGTGCATGGGGAGATAAATTTGGAAATGCAGAATCTGGTAGTACTTGGTAGGTCTTTTTTTCTGCATCTACATAATGTTGTATTCTACTTGCACTCCCATGAACTTGTGTGTGTGTGTTTTGCTTGTATGCATGTTGAAAGTCAAATTTGAATTGATTCTAATTTTTTTTTTCTAAAATTTATCATTAACTTTGTTCATCTATATGTTGGAAGATTTTAATGGATACCTGACTTTATTTTGGGAAAGTTAAGGCGGTTGGTTGTTTTGCTGGCTACACAACACCCTGCTAATTAACTGTTAGCTAAGGAAACAAATGACAACCTCATCAGGCCTAGAGATCTGTACAGAAGTTTTGAGAGGATGGAAGACAGCACATCATGGGTCTGTTGGTTGTAGTTTGAGAATTACTTTTCAGGGGAGATCATTCTAAGTGATACAGGAATCTTTTTCTTTCAGAAATTATAATAAGGACTTTTTAAAAGTTACATCAAATTGGTTGGCCCTTAATGTAACAGTGAAACAGAGGAAATAGAGGAATAAAATAATGTAGAGATTTAGATTATTTTCTTTTAAAAGCTGATATTCTCCATGAGAAGTGGTCTGTTGATCTAGTATTTAAAAAAACATTCAATATAGTATAGCATACATGGGACATATCAAGTAGTAGCATGCTGATCATGACTCTCAATCTGATAATCAAGTTCTGATCTTGACTCTCAATCTGATAATTAAGTTCTGATCTTGTCTCTCAATCTGATAATCAAGTTCTGATCTTGTCTCTCAATCTGATAATCAAGTTCTGATCTTGACTCTCAATCTGATAATTAAGTTCTGATCTTGACTCCCAATCTGATAATCAAGTTCTGATCTTGTCTCTCAATCTGATAATCAAGTTCTGATCTTTCTTGACTCTCAATCTGATAATCAAGTTCTGATCTTGTCTCTCAATCTGATAATCAAGTTCTGATCTTGACTCCCAATCTGATAATCAATATCTGATCTTGTCTCTCAATCTGATAATCAAGTTCTGATCTTGTCTCTCAATCTGATAATTAAGTTCTGATCTTGACTCTCAATCTGATAATCAAGTTCTGATCTTGATAATCTGAATTTTTTTTACAGGAAGCCTTTCCTAAGTTGCAAAGCAATGATTAATAGCTATCATCATTTAAGATGTAGCCATAGCTATTATCATTGAAGATGTAGCCATAGCTATCATCATTTAAGATGTAGCTATAGCTATCATCATTTATCATGTAGCCACACTTGAAGGCTTGATTGTTGTGCTTTGATTTACATATGTACTCTTCATCATCTGTCTTTAAGGTAAACATTACCTTTTTTTTTCATTTCCCAGGTTGACAGCATTTGTTATACGAAGCTTTGCTCAAGCCTCTAAATTTATTTCAGTAGACAACAATGTCCTGGAAACTGGTATTGAGTTCCTTAAATCCTGCCAGGACAGAACAGGAAAATTCATAGAAAGAGGACAGGTTTTTCATTCAGATATGCAGGTAGAGTCCTACTTTCCTTACCTTGTGTCTTGTTAGTGTGTGATTTTTATCATCTCCCAGATAAACAATTAACTCTTAAGTTACTTATACAAAAAACACAACCTAACACAACACTCAGGGAGACCTAAAGATAAATGGAGCACATTTCATTGCATATGTTAGAGCACTTTTTCTTTCTTCCAGAGCATGAAACTGGTTGCTTGAATCAGCCACAAATATTTGTGTGTTTGTGTGTTTCAAAAGATGTAAAAATTATAAGAACACTAGTTTCTCTGAATACAATGGTTTAGTGTAATAACAAATATTGAAAGAACTGTAGTTTATTTACACTAAAACCACTAATAACTTGCTGACCATAAATTATTTTTCCCTTTTTTCATATTTATTTTTCTAGAAATTTCCAGAATGATGTAGTATTTTCAAGACTGTTATTTTTTTATTTGAAAAATTCTCATGTTTGGCTAGTGACATTAGCATTGCCTTGCATTACATGTTGTGTATTTAATAATATATAACGTTAAAATATAATACGATTCTTTGTTCTATCTTACTAGTCAGGTACTGGCTCTGGTGATGGGCTGACTGTCTATGTATTGATCAGTATGTTGGAGGCATCTCAAGCCTTAGGGGAGGTAAGGAAGCCTTGTAGATTCTTGCAATCCAAGTAGAGGTTGGGCAGGAGTCATAACCTTGAAACTAATAACCTTGAAACTACAACTACTGATACTAGTACCTTAAGGTCTCATCAAATCTAGATATATATTGTGTTCAAATTACTACTTCCCAAGACATTTTCTTCTGTTGGACTCCTTTCTGATGTCACTGGCTGGGACGTAGCAAGCTGCATGAAAATACTGGTAGAGGTATGTGTAGACTAGAGGCTCAAGGTTATGACTCCTGCCAAGTTTCTACTCCAGAACGTGACAGTGATATTTTTGTAAATGCCAGTGATTTTGTGACGGAAGTCCTTTACATACATGTCTCACTGGTTGGCTGAATGTTGTGTGACCAGCTGGTACAGGGCATTCCAACGGCTTCAACTTGTCGCCAAGGTGTAAATGTCCATGTAACAACAGAAAGCAAAGTCAAGTTTTAAAAAGCTGCCATGCCATTCCACAAGTCATCTTTCTCAGTGACCCTTCCCTGTCATGGCAGTCCTTCCACAGTGCATGGCAGTCACATAAGATAATTTTATTGATCCAATCAAATGGAAATTCAGTTTGACTACAATTGACAATCTCAGCGTAACTACTGTACAATAACAATATAGATGCAAATACGAACAACATTCACACACGAAACACATACGCACTCACAACCAGCGCTTTATGAATTAGACTTCTATGTACTTCTCGATGACGACAGATGATCTTGTAACACTCTGATTGAAAGTGGGATGACAGAGTTTTTAAATCTTTCTGTTTAAGTCCTAATGGAATGGAAATGACCACTTCATTAAGATCTGATGTAACTGTGGTTTAATGGGTGCAGGTTATCTTTAAGAATCATGAGTGTTTTGGAAATACATCTTTCATGGAAAAGCTGTTCAAGAGATGGTAGCTGTGTTCGAATGATATACGATGCTTTATTAATTTAATAATAGGAATATGAAGAAATTACCCATGGTGCTTGACATCTGGCTGCATCATATAGTAGGTCCAGGAAAGTAAAGTAGATCTCCTACAACCCAGTAATGGTCACATACTTTCAGGAACCTTCTGACAGGACTAGGGAGAAATAGTTCTTTGGTCCATGCCTGTCTGCTGAGAGAAATCCTTCCCAAGTCCATGCTGCGCTATTGACCAAAGATGACTGCATCATGTTTATGTTATGTGTTTGGTTAATTCTGTGTGTTTACACATTAATCTTTTAATCTTTTTTTCATGTTTACACATTAATCTTTTTTCCATCTCCACAGACCGGCTCTCTCTCTTTTAAAAATCAGATTGATCTAGCTCTGAACTACATTAGAAGAAATCAAGACCCAGAAAAACTTAAACAGGAGAAGCAAATATATTTAGCCGCCATTACTGCCTACAGTCTGTCCCTGGTCAGCAACAAGGATAAGGACATTCTACAACTTATTGAGCAACTACTAGTGGTCATCAAAGGTTAGACTGCAAAAAGACATATATAGCTTTAGTTAAGGTCTGCCTTCAAGTCTGAAGATTAAAGATGTGCAGCATTTTATATGGCTGTGCATACCTAGCTGTGACCTACATATATTGCCCCATCTAACAGACAAAACAAATGTTACATAACACCCAGAGGCTAAATGTATTTCAGCTCTGTAAACATTCATTTACTCAAGAAAGTTGTAACAGCCTGAATTTTTACATTGGCTGCTCCACTTACAATTGAATCTTGGCCTCCTTCAGTTGTAAACAACAAACACTTTTTCATATGACTGTGGAACCCTATTTTGAACTTGAATCTATAATCAATATTATTTCTAGCTTCCTCTTGCCTTCAGTTTACAAGTTCTTATCATAAGACAGTGAAACCCTCCACAACAAATGAGTATTGAGTATAAACAATCTCTCTGTATATAATTTTTATAATTGTGTGGATAAGGTTTATCTATATTGATCATGTTTTATGTTGACAGAACTACAGGTGCCATGGTCCAAAGTGGACGCTCAAGATATTAAAACTCTTCAAAGTAAACAGGCCGCAGGTGACGTGGGCCCCCCATATATAGTCAAAGCTCAAGCCACCAGAGATTTAGAGATTGGGGCCTACGTCCTGCTGACCCTCACACGTATAGAGAATTTAGCTGAAGGTCTAGAACTGATGAAGTGGCTACAGTCTCAACAAAATAGCAAAGGTGGATTCTATAGTACACAGGTCAGTGAGCTAGACACTGATATATGTATATTGACAACTGTTTAGAGTTTTATTAGAGGTCAAAGTTAAAAAGCGTACTTGGCTTCTGAACTGAAATAATGGGTTGTTTGTTGTTTATCTTTGAAAATGAAGCACAAACACAATTTTTTCCTTATCGTGAGTAGAAAATATTTTCTGGTCTTCAGTTAAAAATAAAGTCTACATCTGTAAACTTGAAAATGATGGCAATTGAAATCAAGTATAGAGAAACCTTGTTCATTAGTATGATACAAAATTGTTTGTTTGTGTAGTCTCAGAATCTTTGGGAAAAAGAAAGAGGCTAATGTTAGTGTCAGTGATTGATTGATATAATACTGTCAGTGATTGATAGATATAATACTGTCAGTGATTGATTGATATAATACTGTCAGTGATTAAAAGTATTTATTTAATTAGACAAAAATTCAGTTTAAAAGCCAATATATTTATGGATCATTAATGCTCTAACTATGATATAGGTTATAATTATGTGATTAGCAAAGTTATGACAGATTTCAACTAGAGACTTGTTTGGCTCTGGAAATATAAGTAGTTCAGGGATTCTAGTTTGAGTTGTTTCAGGTTTTTTTTTAAACATTTTCTATGTTTTCATTTATCTCTTCTGTTTACAAAAGCAAAACTAGATCTTAATGAACACAAAAGTTAAATTTCTCAAACATTTTTCTAAGGAAATTAGTTCTACAGGTGACCTGTTGACTTTTTCAATTGTTTCTTTTCCAATAGGATACAATCATGGTTTTACAAGCTCTGTCAGAATTCGGGTCCAAATTTAGACCAGGAGAAGTATCCTCTCAGCTTCAAGTGACACATCCTGTTAATTTGGCCTTTACATTGTCAGGCTCAAGAGCGTTACTGCTACAGACTGCGACGGTAATGACTGCCATGTTCTCCCTATAAACAAAGCCCTATCGAAACCATTCTGGCGCGGTGTGGGGTAATAAGGTTTCATTGGGTAGACTGTCCTACCCTACTTGCACTCGCCCCTATAAAAACGTTAACGGATCGGTGTGGGATTTTAGTTATTGGGCCGTTAACGTCTTTCCGCTTTCATGTTGGTGTGGGATTTCCCCAATCACGCCAGAACCAACAGCTGCTACACTGAATGAGTCTATGAAACCAGTTTATCTGATATAGATCTAATTGTATTGACTGCCATGTTCTGTTACACTGAATGAGTCTATGAAACCAGTTTATCTGATATAGATCTAATTGTATTGACTGCCATGTTCTGTTACACTGAATGAGTCTATGAAACCAGTTTATCTGATATAGATCTAATTGTATTGACTGCCATGTTCTGTTACACTGAATGAGTCTATGAAACCAGTTTATCTGATATAGATCTAATTGTATTGACTGCCATGTTCTGTTACACTGAATAAGTCTATGAAACCAATTTATCTGATATAGATCTAATTGTATTGACTGCCATGTTCTGTTACACTGAATGAGTCTATGAAACCAATTTATCTGATATAGATCTAATTGTATTGACTGCCATGTTCTGTTACACTGAATGAGTCTATGAAACCAGTTTATCTGATATAGATCTAATTGTATTGACTGCCATGTTCTGTTACACTGAATGAGTCTATAAAACCAGTTTATCTGATATAGATCTAATTGTATTGACTGCCATGTTCTGTTACACTGAATGAGTCTATAAAACCAGTTTATCTTATATAGATCAAATTGTGTTATAATCAAAGCTTCATGGGCACTGTGATTTCACATTGAAAGAAATAGAATAACTAATAATAATGATGGGATAATAAGTTCTGAGGATTCATTGAGATTAGTTTCTTTGTTACATGAGGCAAAACTGGTCTTTTATAGCAATTTCTGTGATATGGAAAGTATTTCTTTCTGAGCTACAAGGCAAGCAACCCTGGATTGACTATTAATACAAGTGAATAGATGCATAATTTTAGGTGTCAGGTTAGCAGAATAAGCCAATTAAAGATGAATACAACTGAATATTAATATTTGTTTCTTATTGTCCATCTCCTTTGTTTATTATGGAATTCTTGTTTGCTCCACAGCTTCCATGGGATACAACAAAAGTCAATGTGACACTGACTGGTGGGACCAACTCTTTGGCTGTAGTCAAAGTGAGTCAAAAACAGTTAGTCCTTTGTACATTGATCAGTAGATAAAACTTTCAAAGTAGCTGAATTGGTATGACAAAGTAGAAAACACCAAACTGTGGGAGATGGGTGAACAGAGAAATATAGAGATGCAGATCTTAGAGAGAAAGTGGAGATGGATTGGTCACACCCTTAGACATATACCAACAACATAGCTAGGCAGGTCTTAGAGTGGAACCCCCAGGGAACAAGACATGAAGAAAGACCAAAAAGAGCATGGTGATGCAGATGAAGCCTAGAGGACAGGAAAGAGCTGGGAAGCCATTAAAAAACTAGCAAGAGACCATGGAGAGTGGCATGATTTTACTGAGGCCCTATGTTCCACGAGGAACAAGAGACTGTGGAGAATGGCGTGATTTTACTGAGGGCCTATGTTCCATGAGGAACAAGAGACCATGGAGAGGTGTGATTTTACTGCGGGCCTATGTTCCATGAGGAACAAGAGACCGTGAAGAGTGGCATGATTTTACTGAAGCCCTATGTTCCATGAGGACACAAAGTAAAGATGATGATGATGAAGTGGAGCATTAAATTATATTTTTTGCTTACATAATTGATACAAATGTTGGTTATATTACTTGGTGGAATTCATTCTTGAGGTTTCATCAGAACTTTTTCTTTACTTTCAAATGTATCACATTTATAAAAGTACTTATGACAATGTAGTAAAGTTGTTAATTCTTCATTATCATCAAAATGTTGATGACAGCTTTCATGCTTTCACTTTGTAGAGAGTTTAAAATATCCATAACTAGCTCAAATATCCAGTGTTCAGATATATGTCACACCTTTTCAAGTTGTTTCTGATTTGTTCACTTTGATCTTCATGCTATAAAATCAGTAATTTAGAGTCCCACTTAAGTTGGCAGCTGGGCTTTCTAACATACTGTATGGCCTTTATCCAAATTTTGGAGCACTCAATCCAAATTTCTTTTGAGATAGAACAAATGGTTAACTAGCTATTTCAACCCTGAGGGTGGTAAACAGACTCTCCTATGGCCTCTGCAAAAGATCCAAGAAATTATTCTACCAAGTATCATCAAGATTGCTTATAGAGTTCATTCATTTCTATAGAAGACAAACTGAACAGACAGTTATCTTACAAGTTCCATTACATATATTAGATTAGCATTATATATATTAGATTAGCATTATATATATATTAGATTAGCATTATATATATATATATATATATATATGATTAGCATTATATATATTAGATTAGCATTCCTCCACAACTGATATTCAAGTAAATCAGGTGCTTAATATAAGTAGGCTTGGTCTACTGAAGTTTTATTCTCAAAACATGTTTGTTTCTAAAATGTTTGGCACGTTCCGGATGTTCCTTCAGGTTCTGAAGATAATTACATCCTAGCTCAAACCTCCTGCAGGAGGACGGGGAGCTCATTGGGCAGGGTTTGAACTCGGGGGTGATTGAGATCACCGAACAAAAGTCTAGAGAGCATACCACATGACTTTATCTTTGATAATGTTTCTCAGTTTGCCCCTTAAGAAAAATGTGTCACTTTAAGCTGACCCCAAAAGAAACAATGTGTATCTTTAACATTTACCTTACAAGACAAAAATGTGTACCTTTAACATTTATTTTACGAGACAAAAATGTGTAGCTTTAACATTTACCTTACGAGACAAAAATGTGTACCTTTAAAGTTTGCCCCATGAGTAAATCTGGCATTCTTGTGTGTTCAACTTCTAGCATCTGTAAACATTCATGGCTTCTAGCATCTGTAAACATTCACAACTTCTAGCATTAGTAAACATTCACAACCTTTTAGCACCAGTAAACATTCACAGCTTCTAGCATCAGTAAACACTCACAACTTCTAGCACCAGTAAACATTCCCAATTTCTAGCATCAGTGAACATTCACAACTTCTAGCATCAGTAAACATTCCCAATTTCTAGCATCAGTGAACATTCACAACTTCTAGCATCAGTAAACATTCCCAATTTCTAGCATCAGTGAACATTCACAACTTCTAGCATCTGTAAACATTCATGGCTTCTAGCATCAGTAAACATTCCCAATTTCTAGCATCAGTGAACATTTACAACTTCTAGCATCAGTGAACATTCACAACTGCTAGCACCAGTAAACACTCACAACTTCTAGCATCAGTAAACATTCCCAATTTCTAGCACCAGTGAACATTCCCAATTTCTAGCATCAGTAAACATTCCCAATTTCTAGCATCAGTGAACATTCACAACTTCTAGCATCAGTGAACATTCACAACTGCTAGCACCAGTAAACACTCACAACTTCTAGCATCAGTAAACATTCCCAATTTCTAGCATCAGTGAACATTCACAACTTCTAGCATCAGTAAACATTCCCAATTTCTAGCATCAGTGAACATTCACAACTTCTAGCATCAGTAAACATTCCCAATTTCTAGCATCAGTGAACATTCACAACTTCTAGCATCTGTAAACATTCATGGCTTCTAGCATCAGTAAACATTCCCAATTTCTAGCATCAGTGAACATTCACAACTTCTAGCATCAGTGAACATTCACAACTGCTAGCACCAGTAAACACTCACAACTTCTAGCATCAGTAAACATTCCCAATTTCTAGCACCAGTAAACACTCACAACTTCTAGCATCAGTGAACATCACAACTTCTAGCACCAGTAAACATTCCCAACTTCTAGCATCAGTGAACATCACAACTTCTAGCACCAGTAAACACAACTTCTAGCATCAGTAAACACTCACAACTTCTAGCACCAGTAAACACAACTTCTAGCACCAGTAAACACTCACAACTTCTAGCATCAGTGAACATCACAACTTCTAGCACCAGTAAACACAACTTCTAGCATCAGTAAACATTCCCAACTTCTAGCATCAGTAAACATTCACAACTTCTAGCATCAGTAAACATTCACAACTTCTAGCATCAGTAAACATTTTTGTGTGTCCCACTTCTAGCACCAGTAAACATTCTTGTGTGTCCCACTTCTAGCATCAGTAAACATTCACTGTTTTGTTGATGTATCAGGTGGTGTATACTTACTATACCTTCGCTGGAGATGATGACCAGGTCCCAACAGAGACCTTGCTGTTTTTGGAGACCAAGTCCATAAGACTGGGCAATGGCATGCATAAGGTGGAGGCTTGTGTTAAAAGGTAATCTGAGTCTGAAGATAGATTTATATTACTTAAGCAATACTTTCAAACTAAACTAGAAAATTCTTTTGTTAAAAAAAAAATTCTAAAAGTGCCACCAGAGATCTTTTGGCAAAGACTAATTTTAGTTTGAACAGTCACACCAAAACATATATTGTCATTTCTTCCAATTTGAAATTATGACTTTATTTTCATGTTTAACACCCAGTCTCTCAAGTACCATGGAATATTTATTGATTAAAATTTTTAATTCAACCCATAAGTTTGTGTAAACTTCTGGGATGGATGGTACCTGCACAAGGATCTCAAAAATGGCTTTAAACTCTAGTTTGACTGTTATAATTTGTCAAAGTATAAAAAGAAATAAACATTTATCTTGAATGAGCTAAAAGTCTTCAAGTTTAATAAATTAATGTTCAGGAACATTTTGTGAATCTTCTTCTTAGTCTAGATCTAAAAGCCTATCATTGGAATAAAGTGTAGTAGATTTATACCTTTGCTTACCTTTGGTTTTTTTTTTCTCGGGGGATAGAGGGAGGAGGTACAAAATGTTCCATTTTTTTTTAAATCTAATATTCAATATTGAGAGAAAAAGAATCCCTCTATAAGTTGTATAAAGGAGGTATAGTCTTTTTAAAAAAAAAAATATTTTTTATGTTTTTTTTTGTTCAATATTTAGTTCCCAGTGTCTGAAGTACCATGGAATTTTTATTTATTTTGATGTTTAGTTCCAAGTCTCTGAAGTACAAAGGAATGTTTGTGACTACCATGGCACTGCCATCTGGAGAGAAGCCAGCAGATGACCAGTCCACAATACTGGCTAGCAACCCCATGGCATCTAGAGTTGAGGCTGATGAAAAATTTATTCATTTTTACATTGATAAGGTCAGTAGTCACAGATCATGTCTTCAATCATACTAAGACAACCTAAAGTTTTTATTATGTAATTATTTACATTGTTTTTTGTCTTTTAAAAAAATTCTTTAATTTATTCATTATAATAATAGTAATATAAATAATAATAATAATCTTTATCCATAAGGAAATGTCTTAATTTTTTGTTAGTATATGAATCTTTTAGCTTAACATTTTAAAATAGATATAAGAATAAAATACTTATTTGAATATTTATATAGCTGATAATTCCATTAACATTGTGCATGACTTAGCTCTTTATCTCTGTAATTATTTTCCCATGTTCTGACAGAAAAGTTAATTTTTTCACATTTGTACATTCTACCCTGTTATGATAATACTTCAATAACATCTTTGTTTGAAATCAGAAAACGTTACTTTTGTTATAGAATTTTAGGAGAATGCATGCTCTTTTTATAAAACACAAAAATTAAAGTTTATAAAATAAAAAATTAATTAAATTTAATGGGGTCAAATCAACCATGAAATGGTTAATTGGGAGAGAAAGAGTTAAGAAGTCAAATTAATACACATTTATTTAAGTTTTATTTGAGCAGTGAAGGAAAAAAATAAATAAAATGACGCCAGCTGATTATTTGCTTCTCTGCGTCTCTCCCCAGGCTCCTTCCAATGAAGGTTATTGTTTGACTGCCAACGTGGAGCCCCATTTAGAGTTTGAAGTTCAGAAACCTGGCTTTGCTCAATTTTATACTTACTATGATCCAGGTGAGAACATTTTGAGTCGATTCTATTAGCATTTCTATCAGACACAAGACGAATATGACCCGCGGCCTGCTGGCCTGCCCAAGTCTGGGTATTACTGATCTACTGGATTGGATTTAGATCTATATAAAAAAATGGAGAATGTTCACTTCACATTTGCCATGGAAATAAAAGTAGTGTGAAAATGGGTTTACCCATATCAAATTTTATCTTATATTAAATATACTATATTATATACTATATTACTATATCAAATATAAAATACTATGAAAACGGGCTTACAGGATTTATTAAAAAGATTCGTTCTTTAGTAGAGATACGGTCAGGTACTTTTTGTCTATTTTCACTGCCCTTCAGTTGGGGTTGGACATTAAGCATATGCACTACGGTTACCGCCATGATCTAAGGAACATTTATGCCAAGTTTGATCAAGATTGGTTGTTCAGTTTTGATTTTTATTCAGGACATACATACATAATAATAATAAGACTTGTCTTCGAGTCTGAAGATCAATGAGGAGTGCAGTATTTCCCGTAGCTACGCAGCGCTAGCTGTGACCTACATATTTTGCCTACATACATACACCTTATTTTCTGCTTGATATTATAGTCAGATACAGAAAGAAGTGATCAAAGACTTACATTGCTTGTGATTCTTGGTTTCTAAAGGAAAGTCCCTGTCCCTCATTTGTATTGCTAGTCTAAGAGTACATTATAAAGTACAGCCTTATGACATTCAGTAAATAAATGTTTGCAATGTACAATCAATTTCTTTTTCTTTTCAGACAATGTTGCGGAGGTGCCTCTTTCACTGACATGTCACAATTGTGACACAGACACGGCTGTAATGGTGAACATGGCCAGCGTCCTGCTGACTACTGTTGTTTGTTTGCTGGCCAGCTTGTTGGCCTGCATGTAAATAATTTTTTTTTTTAATGTTGCTAAGGAGCGTTTTTTTTTTCCTAAAGGTGGCATCAATCAGTGCAAATACGAATGTTCATAATTTGTCATAGCTTTAATAAACTACAGCTTCTTTCCTCTTTAACAAAAAAAGTTGTTTTTTTTTTATTTTTATATTGAAACACATTTTTATATTGTGTTGGACAATTCTGAGCAGCCAAAATGTGTATTTTTTTAATGAAATGTTAGCAATGACTTAAATTTGTTCAAGTGCTGTGCTATCATGAACTGTGTTATGAATTGCTGTTATTGCAATATTTTTTTGTTATCTATTTTGTCAAGTTTTTATTTGCTTACACTGTGATGTGAATTCTTTGACTTGTTGTTATGTAATGTCAAGTATAATTGGATTGTTGTTTTCATTCAGCAAGAGTTCTTGTTCTTGTTGTTGAAAAAAAAAAGTGTTTTGTTTTGTTGAATTTTATATTTTTTATAATGGGCTGAACTTTTTGAAGTTGCACTTTTTATATTCTAGAAATAGTATTTTTTCCATAACCTGATTTGTTTATCTCTTTATAAAAAACATTGCTAGAAACAGGTTGATGAGCTTACAGCTGAATTGTATATAGTCCTAGCAACATGTGAGCAGCCTAGGAAAAAACAATGCAACCTTTGACAGTTTTATGGCAGACACCTATAGAGTAGCTGCACTTTTTACTTTTAACATTTTTATATATTTATAAAAGAAATTCTATTTCTTTCTATGTACATGTTGCTCAGGACTTGTGTGAATTTTGTTTTTTTCTTTCTTTTGTTTATCATTTTGAATTAGCCTGTTGATTTTTTGTCCTCACAGTTGGGGAAATATTGAAAACACTTTTCTTTAACTCCAAACTCTTTTCTGACCATGTTTTTTTTTTATTTGATTGAATTATTTATAAAGCAAATTATATTCTTTTAATGAGATCCTTCTATATATATCATTGTGTTGTAGACAGTTTTAGTATCTGGTGTAAAAATACAATGTTGCACAGGAAGTAAACACTGACTCCAGATTTTTAATTTACCAGTACCAGAATTGTGAATAACTTGTTAGCATTATCTCAAGACTTGAAGCTTAAGTTTTTACATAGATTTGTAAGGAAAGAAATAAGGGATTAAAATTGTATCAAAACAGCTAAAAAAGAGTTTGTCCCCTGTGCAGAAAGATGATGGCTGGTGCAACTTAAGAACTGGGGTGTTGAGAATGTTGTCCTTAAAACTCCCCTGCAGAAAGATGATGGTTGGTGCAACTTAAGAACTGGGGTGTTGAGAATCTTGTCCTTAGAACTCCCCTGCTGAAAGATGATGGTTGGTGCAACTTAAGAACTGGAGTGTTGAGAATCTTGTCCTTAGAACTCCCCTGCAGAAAGATGATGGTTGGTGCAACTTAAGAACTGGAGTGTTGAGAATGTTGTACTTAGAACTCCCTTAGTATTTAAAGTTTAAAAAAATATACAAATTTGATTTCACCCAAAGAAATAAATTGTACTGTAAACAAACAAGTAAAACAAAAATTATACCATGTCAGTGTGTACAACTTTTAACATCACCAAGTAAATGTATTTTGTGGAAGGTCACTACAAATAGGCCTACTGAGCCTTGCACTGGACACCTCTGGTTGAAACTTGCAACACAGTAGTTGACTCTACTTAACACTTGTAGATGCTGCCTTTTTAAATAAGGAATGGAGCGATTCTTTTTGTTTTTCAATTGCTTGCGTATAGCGCATCTTTTATGTTTATAGCATACTCACTGCAATCTCTTTTACATGCTTGGTCCAAACTCTTTTGTGGACCAGTTGGGGGAGGTGGTATCTGGGAGAAGGTTTTCTGCTGCCTTTAGGTGTTCAGCAAAGCTCAACCTCGAGCCCAACTGATAGGTAGCCAAGCTCTCAGACACAGCCCACTTGGTTACTTCAAGTCATATCAACTTAATATATATAAAGTTTTCTTCGAGTGCAGTATTTTACATGTAGATGTAACCCATTTATTTTGTCACATGATACAAGGACAAAACTACTAAGGCTGATATGCACATTCAATTCCGTTGTCTGCCGGTGGTCGATTTGACGTCTATCCTTGCCTTCGACAGTAGCTTCCCCTTTGATATCTAATATGTGGAGCCTAGACCGCAGCTCACCCAGACAGCTGTGCAACTGTGGACATTTGAGCTCTCATAAGGAGCAGTTCAAAGCATACTAGTGAACGAACCCAGCTAAGTCAAAATTGAATTAAAACAAGGCTTTCTTTTATCTTCAATCTGACCCGTCTCTTAAATCGTTACTGCATGTTTCCGGCACTCAGACGTTATGATCTGTGATTTGATTTTTTACATTTACAGACATATTTGTGAACGCTAAAAGAGCGTTTTCGCTGATTCACACTTTGAGTGGACAAGAAACTAATTTTTTGATTGCATCAGTTAGGGCAGGACACTCCTCTCCCTAAAAGATCTACAGTTTGAAGTTAATGTGCCTGGAGCTCCAGGCCAATATTATGGCACTGCAAAAGTCGCTTCATCTCAGAAATGTTCTTACTAAGATTTACAGCCTATGACTTACTGGTATGCTTTATCAAAAAACATTGGTAGACTTTTTTTACAAATAACAATTTTACTTTGGCTTGTTTTGTCCTTTTTTTAAAAAGCCGTGCCCTCCTTTTTGTCCTCTTTTTTGAAAGTGTGTCCTCTTTTTAAAGCTGTGTCCTCCTTTGTGTCATGTTTTATAAAGCTGTGTCCTTTTTTTTTAAAGATGTGACTTCCTTTTTATTCAATTTTTTTACGCTTGGTCTTTAAGCTGTGTCCTCTTTTTTAAAGCAGTTTCCTCCTTTTGTCCTCTTTTTTAAAGTTATATCCCCCTTTTTTGTCCTCTTCTGAGAATTGCAGGTGTCTGGTAACTGTAAATTTACATGAAGATAAAAGAACATGTCCAGTCCCCAGGCGTCTATATAACATGTTAGTCTAAGTTTATCTGTGTTTTTTATTTTAGTACTTTAGGTTTCCACTTGATTTACTTTAAAAAAAAATAAACCTGTTTAAACCAGACGTTAATTAGAAAAAAAAAAACAAAGTCTGAACCACTCCCTGACCCATATAAATCATGTTCTGCATAACCGAACTGTAAATCAGCCCTCCACCACCCCGTTCCATTTGCTCTCTCTATTAAGTGCACCACGTCACTGTCAGGCCAGAAATCATCTGTGTATCCAGAAGATTGGAGGTGCCCTAAATCTTATATTTCCTGACTAGAAGAAACAAGTGAATATTATTGGAAAGAGGCTTGTCACGCCAAATTATCGACCTGCTACCTTGGGAAAAAAAAAGTGCTTTTTCATTGTAAAGTGTCCATAAAAAATAAAAATGAGACGAACCTGGGCCCTATTATGACTCTTTGACCACTTGAAAGGATTATCTCTCCCAGATTTTATACAGTTTGAATGTATTGCTTCACGTCAGTGATACGTAAACTTCTGGATTCCAATGGATACCTGACATGAGTTGGGAAAAGCAAAGGTCGTGGTGCTGGCCACATGACACCCTCTTTAACCGTGGGTCATAAAAACTGTTGACCTTTTATATCATCTCCTATAGATCGCGACGTCTGAAAAGGACTTAACTTTTTTTTTTTTCATTTTGGGATTTTCACGCATTTTTACATCAGTTCTACATTTTTATTTCAGCAATAAAACTGTACAATAGAAAAAGGAAAGGAAGCTGTATATATATATAATTTAATTTTTAGATCTAGATCTAGTAATTGAACATCAAAAACAAGAGTACTCTCGTCTCCTAATTATTATTTTGCAATTTTTAGATACATAATCTAGAAAGGATCTAGGTAACCAATCTATTTAAATGTACTTAAGATGATTAAAATCAACAGAATGAATCATTTCGATCTAGGATATTTAAAACATTATTGAAACAGGAAATGGCTTTGTTTCATATATTAGCGTGAATATATAGTTATGTGATTGAAATAGCCCATTCTAAAGAAAATCATAGAAATGATTTTGTATTATTTCTAAACTTTGAAAACTAAAGATCATTACTTTTCTAAGAAAAAAATTGATTTGGGCGACTTCCATTAGAGCTTGAAAAGAGTTACATACATAAAAATCTCTCTATATATATATAGGTATATGAATCGATCAATCGCGGATACGAATTTGTTTCCGGTTTCCAGTTTTAGATATATTATACAAGTCTATGTGCTAGAGTTTTCCATGTCCAGTCTAGATATAATATATAGGTCTGTGGATATTATTGTGTCTTCTAACGAAAAAGTTTAGATTTTTGTTCTGCACAACATTCTATACCAAACAGTTTAAAATATCCGACATAAATATCCGACGTACATGAAAATCACCAATTGACTAGGACACAACATGGCCTAAAATTTGCCGATGATTTTTCGTATGGCTCGCTTTTCTTCTAGAGCTGTGGTCTTCCCAACAGTCTACATCGATGTCCACTGAACGAAGTCCCGTTTGAATGCATCCAAATGTCGGAGTAACCATATATTCTTGTGCGAGTTGTCCACCATTTCATTCTGATAATCAAGACAACAATAGACTTTTAAAACAACAACATAGAAACAAAACAAAGCTTATACGAATGTGTATCTTTAGTTAGGATTAGTCATGTAATTTAATTTCACTACGCTATGATCCTATCACTTACCTGGACCAGGTGGGAACATTGGGGGGGGGGGGCAGGGGAGAGAAAGAAGGCGATATCTGGGTGGATTTTAACGTAATGGTTTTTTTTTAAAGCATTTACAAAAAAAAAATAAGGGGTTGAGAGGCCTGAATTAGAACTCGTGGCTCACTCCTCCTCGGGTCGACGTTACTAACCACCCTGCTAGTGAGGTACTTATGACTAGAGAAGATTGTATAGTTGTATATTGTTTGTTTCAGTCTATAAAGGGGACTAATTCAGCTTATACCACCACTTCAGTCAGGTCCAATTTCTTTCCCTTGTTCGAGATACCAAACAAAATTATTAATAACCAATTGTTTGTTTTTTTTAAATTGATTCTTGTGTTGTCATGTTAAAGAAATAAGTGTGCAAAATTTCAGCTTGACAGAGATTGGTTGTGGGAGAAATAACGTGTACAAACTTTTTACCAGACAGACAGACAGACAGAGTGAGTTGATACAAGCTTTGTAAAAAGGGAGAAATCAAAGATAAATTATTTGGCTGTGAGGTCTAATTAAGTCGAATCGGGTTGCTAAACAGTCTGCAGCAGTTTGAGAACTTCCTATTTGATGACCCCAACATATGTGTTTGTAAGTTCCATGGGTACATTCGAACTAACCCAATTTGTAAACTTTTCCTTGGATACTACGAGGGCAGACAGTCTAGAGCAAGGGTTCTTAACCTGTGGGTCACGACCCCCTTGGGGGTCGATTGACCATTTACCAGGGGTCGCCTAAGACCATCGAAAATATGGATTGTTATTGCCTTTTCTTCTATTGCTGTATGTGTGTGTGGGGGGGGGGGGGGTCACGGCAGAGTTGGGAATTGTAAAATGGGAACACCGAGCTTAAAAGGTTGAGAACCGCTGGTCTTGAGTCTACAATTTATTAACTCTATGCTCTTCACTTTGTAAAGTTTACAGCTAGTGCTAAGTCATAATCTCTAAAATGATGACAGCTCCTTCAGCCACTGAACGGATATTTTATGATCCATTGTATAGTTTAGACTACTCTCGAAACAAAATGTTATTTGACTCTTAATTTGCTGTGTGGTCACGTGTTAATGCCTCGTGCTTTTGAAGATTTACCCGTTCGCACTCTTTTAAGTTTAAGTTGGTTTTTTTTTTAAACCTTTTGAGACATGTCCTGTGTGTGGTAAAGGCCACGCGTATTCCTCCTATAAGTCCTATTGGCTTAAAACTACAACAAAACCATTAAAGAATAATGGTTAGGGTTACATGGGCCATCTGCTTCATAATAATAATAATTTTATTTATAAAGCGCTGTTAACAGACAAAATGTAGGCTCAAGGCGCTGCGATAACATTACTAGCATAAGCACGACAGCTAAAATCTTTTTTAAAAAGTTTTAAACAGATAGGTCTTAATGTTCTTCTTGAATGCAGTGTAGCATGTTGTCTGTCTGAGATCAATGGGGGGCGAGCTGCTAACCTTTGGTCCGTGCACAGAAAAAGCCCACAGACCGTAGCTTTTGAGGAAGAAACGTGGCACCACTAGAAGCGTTAAGTCCATTGCGCGCAGGGCTCTTTGAGGGACATGTGGAGTGATCAGTTCGCTAAGGTACAAGGGCATTTCTTTATGACAAAGTGTGGCCACCTTGTAGTTGATTTTCGTTTTCACATGAGCCAAGCAGATAAAAAAAGAACATTTCAGCACGAATATTAGTAGCTATGAAGAAACTGGAACAGACACAAAATTGAGCAGTGAGATTCATAAGAAACGAATATTCACATTTGACTAGAGTAACACCTTTAGTGAAATCACTAAATTTAGAAAGCCTCCAGGACAGGAGACTTAAAAGTAAAGTAGCAATTATACCTAAAACACTGAACCATAATCTTCAAATACAAAAACAAAATTTAATAAAATACTCTGAAAGACACAAAGATAAAGGCACATTCCTCGTCCCATATGCTAGGACAAATTTGTACAAATACTCCTTCCCTAGTGCTATTAGAGCATGGAATAGGTTGCCTGAGCTAGCCAGGAAAACCAGTGACTTGGCAGAATTTAAGTCATTGGTTAACATGCATGACTGAATGCATGACGCGTAGGACGTAATCATCATCTTTTTTGAAGTAACGTCTGTATTATATAAGATAAAACAAAAGGTAAAATATTTCTAATCGCAAAGAAATCTTATTATTAGTCTAGATCTATCTGGTATAAATTTTGTCACATGTACATTATGAGTGAGTCTGGTGTGAATGTACACTTTGGTTTCCTATAGTTATAATATTTTTTGTTTGGTGTAATGCACAAATTGTAAGACAAATTTCCTTACGGATAATAAAGATTATTATTATTATTACAAATACAATAACATGCCTGATCCGAACTAATTGTTACAACTACGTTTAATATAACCTTTGTTGTTGTTGTTTTTTTAAGTATATTTCATTTTTCTTATTCTCTAAATGTCTTTATTATTGAGTTCGTTTGGCCAGAGCCCAGAAAGTTATCATATCGCTATAAGTCTCATCTCACTCTTTATCCTTTTCGCCTTTTAAAAATATAACTAACTAGTCGACCGGCGGCGTAGCATACGCCGCTATTCTGCATCCTATGCGACCGCAGTGGGCCCTGCACTTTCATAAGACCCGCGCTAATTCTAGGTGTATAAATTATTAAATTAAACCATTTTATAATTTAAAAACAGATTTCCCGCGGCCTCCTATTGATTTACCAGGAGTTCCTGGAAATCTCCTGAAATTGCAAAATATACTGTCCTGGAAAGTCCTGGAAATATCCGGAAATTATAAAAATCTTTAGAAAACTCATACACATCTCCTGAAATATATAGACAAAAATTGTCATTTTGGGGTGTCATTCAATATGGAAAACGCTAATCCTACGCGCGATTAAAAAAAAACAGCATTATGCAATACCTGTAATTGTGGAATCTAGTGAAAGAATCTTCTCTCACCTCAAACTAATGAAAAATTACTTGAGGTCAACAATTCTCGAAGATAGATTGAAACATTTGGTAATTCTTGCTATTGAGCGTGATCTATGTAGGAAACAAAATTCTTATGATATACTGTATGACCTCGCTACACGCAAGGCTCGTGTAGTAATCCTGTGCGTAGTAAAGAATGAATAAAATGCAAAGAAGAATATATTTTCTAATACAATCTCTTAATTTTCACTTATTATCCGTATCCCTACCCAAACTGGGCCCCGCGAAATCCATTTCGCATTGGGCCCCACAATAGTTAAGTCCGGCCCTGCTATTTAGTGATGGTGGTATACTACTTGTTCTTCCCCACCCCTCTTTTTTTTTTCGCCTCTAAAATTACGTGGAGTAACTCTAGTCCGTCCGACTTGCAGAAATAAAAGAGTGATCTTTCCATTACTTGGTGTCTAAACTCTTGAGCCATGAACAGAATTATATAGAATATATAGATATTATTACGTTTATTTTTTTTTTTTTTTACAAAACTCTTCCTTATCTTAGAAGGTTTACTTTTCAACATGGTTAATAGAAGACAGGCTTGAGTGGGTACTTAGGTCAGCGTGTCAAAAGCAGATAGCGACAAAAGAATTTTGTTTTCCATTTTAGTGTTTGACCTGTTTTAACTTTGAATTACTTTTATGGTATAGAAATATGTTTCTCTGCAGGGCTAGCGAATTTATTTTGCAAGTAGTTTAAGAATATATATATATATATAATATATATATGTTGTGAATATATATATATATATAGTTCGTCCATCGTAGTTCGATGATAACCACTTTTTTCATCCAGAGGGCTAAGGGCTTCATGTGGCTGGTGAGACCTATCTGAGCCCGAAATGTTTGGATGCTTACAGAACAGGCTATGTGTCATGTGGCCAGCACAACGACCGCTTTACTTTTTTTCTCTGGCGCCTTGCTTCTGCTAGAGCTGTTGTCTTGTCCTCTGCAATTTGTGCGCCAGTTTTCACAGCGCGACGCCATAATGCTCTACCATGTGCTTCTGTCTCCCAGGTGGCTGTGTCAATGCTGAAGGCTTCCAGAGAAGCTTTGAGGGTGTCCCTGAAGCGTTTTCTTTGTCCATGTTGTGAGCGCTTCCCTTCCCTAAATTAGTCATACTGGTGTTGTTTTAGGATGCGGGAGTCTTCCATTCTGCAGATTTAACATTTAGAGCAGTGATGCCCAAAATACGGCCCGCGGGCCAGATCCGGCCCTCGACCTGGTTCCATCCGGCCCGCCGAAAAGTCGACATAAAGTGCAGAAAGGTGTCTTTACCTACACTATGGCCCTCACTTTTTATCTGATTGGTTGCTGTCATGTCATTTGTTCTTTTATGAAATGGGACTCTGAATGTAAAATCTACCAGAAAAAAATTGAATTTCTCTTTTTTTTTTTTCGGAACATGATAATAAGCTTATATATTTGTTTTATACAGAAAGTTTAGCTATTGAAAAAAAACACCATAAAGTCGGCATTATGAAACAAATATTCCGGCATTCGTGTTAAAAAAAAAGAGATAAACTTCAAATGTGCTATTAATGAATGTAAGTACTAGATACACTGGTTTCTAATCAAATAGTTTCAGGTCAATTTCATTTCTTTTTTTTTACTTTTGTGGCCCGCAACGCGAATGTCGGAAATAAAATGGCCCGCAGGTCGAATTAGGTTGGGCATCACTGATTTAGAGTTTTTCTGAGACAGATCATATGAAAGTGGTTAAGTTTTTTTGTTTGGGTTAGGGTTAGAGCAATGTAGGGAGGATGACAGCTCGATAGACCCCTAGCTTTGTGTTTCTTGTGGTACCTCGACTCTTCCAAACATTTTTTGATAGTCTACCATAGAATTTCACAGGTCGATTTTATTTTCGATTTTCTGTTTCTGGAGAGTGTGCTATGTGAACCTGTCCACTGCAATCCTGTCCATTTATCTGAATGCTTGTATCCGAGAAGGCTTTACCTGGAGCAGGCAAATATGAGTCTTGAGTCTTTTTTTGTTTTTTTTGTTTACATTTTATAATGAGGCCGAAGTCTGAACATGCTCTTGAAAAGTCACTGACGAAGCTCTGCAGATCATTTTCAGAGCAGTCATCAGCAAATAGCAGGTCCCTGATTGTTGTTAATTTTGTTTTTGATTTTGCTTTGAGCCGCCTCGGAATAAATACGAAATAGCAATACATTTAATAATAATAATAATAAGAAGAAGAAGAATAGTTTAATTTCTAGAGCGCTGTTAACAAACAAAATGTAGGCTCGATGGCTATGATAACATTACGAACACAAACACGACAAACTAAATTTGAAAAGTTTTAAACAGATAGGTTTTAATATTCTTCTTGAATGTAGTGTAGCATGTTGTCTGACTGGCATCAATGGGGAGTTAGTTCCAAACCTTTGGTCCGTGCACTGAAAAATCCGTCTAATTTTAAGAATATTCCTTATTCGAATGAAACAAGAATACCAGACTTCCTCATCATTCTTCTATAAAACGGTTCATCTTTCTCCTGCTTTTACTTCACAACATTACTTCATCTTTCTCTTGTTTTTACTTCACAACATTACTTCATCTTTCTCATGTTTTTACTTCACAACATTAGTTCATCTTTCTCTTGTTTTTACTTCACAACATTAGTTCATCTTTCTCTTGTTTTTTTTTACTCTATAGAATTACTTCATCTTTCTCTTGTTTTTACTTCACAACATTAGTTCATCTTTCTCTTGTTTTTACTTCACAAAATTAGTTCATCTTTCTCCTGTTTTTACTTTACAACATTAGTTCATCTTTCTCCTGTTTTCACTTTACAACATTAGTTCATCTTTCTCTTGTTTTTACTTTACAACATTAGTTCATCTTTCTCCTGTTTTTACTTTACAACATTAGTTCATCTTTCTCCTGTTTTTACTTTACAACATTAGTTCATCTTTCTCCTGTTTTTACTTTACAACATCAGTCCATCTTCTCCTGCTTTTACTTTATAGCATTAGCTCATCTTTCTCCTGTTTTTACTTTACAGAATTAGTTCATCTTTCTCCTGTTTTTACTTCATAGCATTAGTTCATCTTTCTCATGCATTTTGTTTTGTAAGGGTGCGTATAAATAAGACATGATTATTCGTATTAAATAGGTCACAAGGTCAGCGTGCCTGTCAACTGAGAAATCTTTAATCAAACAAAGAAGGACATCGTAATGTAGTGCATCGTGGCAGCAAGGTTTTGACAGGGGCACTGACAGGGAAAACTAGGTTGAGGGGGGGGAGGGAAGGGGGATTGCTTTGACTACTTCCGTTAGAAACACTAAACATCGTTTCACTTTTTTAAACCCACAAGTTTATAATTTTCCTGAGCTGCCTTTGTATTGATAGTGAAAGTTGAACGAAATGACAGCATAGCGAAAGACACCACCCCGCTTCTTTTTTAAGTAAATATTTTAAAAAGCAGCTCCTACGTACAATGTTGATATGGCCTGTATACTGACGTCATTGTGGGCAACACAAAGGCTACTTAGCATAGATAGAGCTTCAGTTTTAGCACTATAGTTCCGATAAGACTCGAACTCTTAAAACATGGAGAATGCGCTTTTTACAAAACGTATATCAACTCAGTCTGTCTGTCTGTCTGGTAAAAAGTTTCTACACGTCATTTCTCCCACGCCCATTCTCGGATCAAGTTGAAACTTTGCACAATTATTTATTGGTATAGACAAGAATTAATTTTTAAAAATTAATCAATTTGTCAATTAATTACTGGTAATTAATTATTTTGTTTTATACCAACAAGCAAAACTAATCCTTCAGTATCCAAAGATACCGCTAAATATGTAGGGTTTCGTCCCGTTAGATAAATGAACACGTTATTTCTCCACACCCATTCTTGGATCAAATTGAAACTTAAAACAATTATTTATTGTACGTAACAAAACACGAATGATTTTAAAAATGTACCAATTAATTATTGGTAGCTAATTATTTTGTGGCTCATCAAAAAAGGGAAATAACTTCTACATTATTGATATATATTTAGGTTGTAAGTGAGGAGTTCTTTCCCTTAGATAAGCTTTATTATTTTTTTTATTGTGCACGTTTTCTAATGATTTTATCTAAATCTAAAATGTATGCAATTGATGAAAAAAGAAATGTCTAATCTATTTGCGAAAGAATCGCCTCCTGTATTTACTCTTTATTCATACAATTGATTATTACTAGGATAGTATTTAGTATTTACTTATGTTGTATTAATTAAAATATAATTAAGAATTAGTTGTATGATACAACTAAAGTATCTCCATTTTCCCCTCTATTATAAGATAAAATATTTAGGGAAAAAACGTATTATTTAACTTAATAAACTGCAGCCTTGATATAACTAGATCTAGTATCAAAAATCAAGTTAAGAAATAATGTTACAATGTTTGAAATTTGTCTGAAAGAAAAAAAATAAAAATCAATGGTCTCCCTTTATTTCAGATTCCACGAGTGATCTTTCCAGTTCCTGATAACATTCATATCGTCCAAGGTCGTTATTGCATAGTTGCTTCCCCTGTGTCCTACTAAGTGGGTTCCAATAGTTGAAAAAGTTGTTTTTATCAAAAGACCAATGATACGGGACAGATAACCAACCAAACTCGTGGATTCAGACTCTACAGCAAGTGTTGTCGCATATCTGTTGAGCTGCAATGGTTCTCAAAGTAAAACCAAAACAATGATTCTAATAATACAATGTTAATACCTTTAAAAAAAAAAAAAATTGGACAGCAAAAGAAACTATATCAGCCAAGAAGACCTATGACATAGGAGAGTTACAGGAGAGTTACAGGAGAGTTACAGTCACTAATAAACATACACTATATTAATGCATGGATATTAGTAGAACGCCATTATCATTCTTTAATTAAGGAACGTCTGTAATTTAAAGGATAGAATGATTTAATATTAATAATTATTATAGCTTTTATATAGCGCTTCTTTCATGCTTATAGCATGCTCAAAGCGCTATGGTCTAATCTCATAAGTAGACCACTTGGTGTGTGTGTGTGGGGGGGGGGGTATCTGGGAGAAGATTTGCCGTGCTGCCTTTAGGCGCTCAATAAACAAACAAAGCTCGAGTCGGGTGTCGAACCTTGCACTGAGCATGTGTGTTTAAGATTTGAGCCTTGATTACAGAATAGGCCAACATGCGTACCATAACAAATAATATGAACCTCATTCACCAATCGTAAACAAACAACATTTAGCCACGTGATAATATTGATAAAACAATGAAAAAAAAACAAACGTATCAAGTGACAGTCTTTATGGATTACATAAATTGTGGCTAAATGTTCTTTGTTTACGATTGGTGAATGAGGCCCATTGAGCATAAGAGTCTTTGTTGTAACATGTTTTCTGGATTATGAAAATTATATTGCATTTAAAATGAATCGAAACTTTCAATATTTAATTCAGTTATCTTAGTTGAGGCTATAGTTTCATGATAAGCGGGGCGGGCCCACATAGAATTAATCACGAGGTCGTGGAGCCCTCGTGCAAAGAATCAGTTATGATAAAAAAAATAAAAGCAAAGAACCAGTCGGGGTACTGTCTTATACAGTGTGAGAATCAGCTCTCGCTACAAACCTATTTAAAGAGCGACAATGTTTGGATACTTTAATCTCGTGAAGGTAAACACAAACCTCTGACCAGAGACTGCATCTAATGATCAAACGTTGTGTATAGTGGAACAGCGGTAAGTTTCTGTCTTTAAGAAATAGCTTTGATCTTCCCCGGAAATAAGAGTTGGTCTGGTACCTCCTCCGAGACACTTGGGATATCATAATAATAACAATAACTTTATTCAAATTAGCACCGGCTAAAAAAGAGGTAACCACTTGCCTTTAAATCAAGCAGACTAGAATAAGATCATCCAACCAAGTTACCATAGATGTAATAGATAGATGTAATAGATAGATGTAATAGATAGATGTAATAGATAGATGTAATAGATAGATGTAATAGATAGATGTAATAGATAGATGTAATTGCTTACTAAAAAAAATGTCCATAATTATGAAATGTTTATATACAAATTACAATGTTTAAAATAAATACAAAATAAAATTAATTTAGAAAATATTTTAAAAAAAACATCAGTAAAAGGAGAAAGCAAAATAAAGCTGTAGAGACCTTTAGTTTCGGCGAGGATTTAAAAAAAACAACAACTCGCTTCCATGTGTGATCCTATCAAGCCGAACACATTATTTGGACAGATCTCGTCATTAGAACACATGAATACGGACATCCTAGGGTCAGTTTATCTTCACAGCATTAGTTCTTCTTTATCTTTAGGATCCCGGGTTCGTTCTATCCCTTCAACACACACACACACATAGTCGAAGGTTGAGTGTTACAATGGACGTCTCACATCATCCACTGACTAAAAGAAACAGCATTGGTTGGAACATGTAGTAGAATCCTTACATTTCAGTCAGTCACGACTTGTAAAATGTAATAGTATCATTGCATTGTAGTCAGTTACTACTTGTAAAAGGTAATAGTATCATGCCATTTCAGGCAGTTACCACTTCTAAAAGGTAATACTATAATTACATTCCAGTCAGTTACGAATTGTAAAAAGTAATAGTATCATAACATTCCAGGCAGTTACGACTTCTAAAAGGTAGTATAATAATTACATTCCAGTCAGTTTCGATTTCTCACAATAAGAGTGGCACATTACTTATGCTTAGGCGACTTCTAAAATGTGATAATCGACTATCAGGTGTCTCATATTAAGAAAAATAATGTTCTATTAGGTATTTTTCTTTACAATACCTCTAATCAAGTCAGAACTTCATTGTGGAGCAGCTGATCTCGAATAATGCTATAAAAATTTTCCTAAAAATTTAACAGTTGATGTATATCGCTAAAAAATGATTTACTAGCTCGTTGGCCACACGAGGAAGACTCTAGTTTGACCTTGATAATGTTTTAATGTAGAAAATAAATAAATGTAAATTTGGCTAGAGAACTAGATCTAGATCTAACATAGATTTTGAAAGGACTATCGCGTTCTTGAAAGGAATATCACTTTCGGGAATTTCCGAACGTAAGGCATTGAATCATGGTTTAATAAAATAATGTTCAGGAAAATTTTGCGCATCATCTTCTAAGTTTAGATCTAAACAAAGTGTCGAAGATATACCATCGTTTAACCAGGATTGTTTCTAAGGAAAAATGGGGTGGGGTAAAAAATGTTTCATTGTTGTTTTTTTATTTTTAATCTTACATTCATTGCCTATTAAGAGAAACAAAAATCGCTATATATGTTGTATATAGGAGAAATCGTCTTTTTCAAAATGTACTTTTGATTTTTTCTTGTATATGACACAATTTTTCTTTCAAAACAACTCTCTCTTTCTTTATATATATACATCCTAGAGCTGGAGTTGAAAAGATCTGATTAGATTATAATGGCCTCTCACCATCTATTGACCAACTTCCTCGGGATTCATGAACTGTCCACGGCCATGTTCTACAAGGCGGCCTTTGCGGAGCTGGCTGGCACAGCCATCTTGATGATCTCCATATGCGGCTCGTACACCACCCTCGACCAAGGCCACCCGCAGGAGCCGCTGGTCTCGGCAGCATGTGCCGGTCTGGCCGTGGCTATGATTATCTGGACATTCAATCACATCAGTGGGGCGCACATCAATCCCAGTGTAAGTTTGTCCTTCATGGTCACTGGACAGCTGTCTCTGGTCAAGGTAAGAACATTTGTATTGCTGTGGTGTTTGATAAGATTGATTTGTAGATCTACTATCCCAGAGTCCAGAGACCACAAACATCTAATAAATTTAACAATCCCTTTAGTTTTTAATAAAATACAGAGAACTTTATAAAAGAAAAATATAGAACAGAGGTGGGCAAATTACGGACCGCGGGCCACATGCGGCCCTTCATAGAAAAAGGTTGACCACCCCTAATATAGAATGATAATGGTTTTCAGCCTTAGTTCTTTTCACTCTCTAATGCAATTGGCTGCCTGGTCGTACCGTCGTAGGGTATGCGCACTGGACTGTCGTTCAAACTTCTCAATTGGTCAAGGGTTCATACCCTGCCCTCTCCAATCTCCCGTCGTCTTGCGTAAATTATCTTCAACTCTGAAGGAACATCCGAAGCATATAAAATATTTTACAAAATTTTATTTGTTACATTTTCCCCTGAAAAAAAAACACAGAAGGAATTGCACTTTAAGGGTTGCAACTTAGAAGTGAAACTCATGCATTACTTCACAAATTTGTACAAATACTCCTTCTTCCCTAGTGCTATTAGAGCATGGAATGGGTTGCCTGAGCTAGCCAGTGACTGAATGCATGACGCGTAGGACGTAATCATCTTCTTTTTTGAAGTAACGTCTGTATTATATAGGATAAGATAAGATAAATATACTCGCTCGGAATCATATCCACAATAATACCATTGCGGTATAAATGAGTTGTTAATTTTCGCTGTAATCAGTCATGTGAGTGGACGTATATGGTTTAGTTTACTGTTTACTGTGATCTTGTTGAATAAAACCAAATAAATAAATACATACATAAATAAAAGGTTGTTCTAGTAACGCAGGCCTATTACATTTTAATTATTAATTTAAACTAGTTTAGACCTATTATCTACGTCAATGTTTCCCAAATTGTGTTCCGCGGAACCCTAGTGTTCCGCGAGGTCTGACTAGGTGTTCCATGAGCTACTGGAATGGACCTCATTCACCAATCGTAAATAAACACATTTAGCCACGTCATAATATTGATAAGACAATGAAAAAATACGTATCACGTGACAGCCACTGTGAATTACGTAATTTGTATAGAAGATATATAGAATCACGTGGCTAAATGTTGTTTGTTTACGATTGGTGAATGAAGTCCATTATTAACCAGTAGGCCACCAAGTGAATTAATCTCCCTAAAAAAAATAATCAAATATTCCGCTAAATACTCAGAATGTGCGAAGTGTTCCAGTTAAGGAAAAAGTCTGGGACAAACTGCTCTACGTCAGTATCCGTGATAGAGGATAGTAAAATTCTGAAATGTGTGAGCCCATTTTTCTTAAGGCCAGAGGAGCATATGGGTCGATGCCCAACTCTTTCGGTCTGAGAAATGTATCCATTGCAGATTAAGAATTCCATCACTAATCCAGACATATAATCTTGTTGGGATATATGTGGGGATTTTATACTAAATGTTGCTCACAGTAACCTTCTCTTTGTTTTGCCTACATTTAGAGTTTCTAAAGGTCTGGCTTAATATGTTCTTCTAGAAATAAAATACTGTAACAAAGAAGGCAAGGCGATGTGGAGAAGTATGTGGTGATATAGTGGAACGTCAAAAAGTGTTTACTAATAAAATGATCACTTGTTTTCAATGTTTCTCAATACTTCAGACTGTTGTGTTTATAGTCATGCAGTGTGCAGGATCAATTGCGGGTACCGCTATTGTCTGGTACATTATTCCAGATCAATGGAGAGGTCAGATTGGGGCCACAGTTCTTGGTAAGGACGTCACAGTAGCTCAGGTAATTAATTTCTCTGACTGATGATGTCTAATTAGCAATATAACTCTTATTTTCCAAAAAAAAATTCATCTTTCAAAATTTTCGTAAATGTTAAAACGTAACTAGATCTAGATCTATGACTTTGAACAGCATTTCTCAAATAGTTTCTTTTTCTGTTAATCTCCCTAAGTACTTTTCAGCTAATATCAACTCACTATGTCTATCGGTCTGTATGTTTGTCTTTCTGGCCAAAAGTTTGTACACGTTATTTCTCCGACACGCAATCTCGGATCAAGCTGAAATTTTGCACAATTTTAATTCTTTCGATCCTTATATCGCCAGGGCTTTGTCGCTGAGATGATTGCCACTTGCTTTCTGATCCTGGCGGTGTTTGCTAGCAGTGATAAGAACAGAAGTGACCTTGGGGGTTCCATGCCGCTTACTATCGGGCTCGTCGTGGTGATGCAGAATACGTGGGCGGTAAGTCTCCATTTTGTTTACTTTTATAATTAGATATATTTAGACCAAATCATTCTTAAGTTTTATGTATACATTTTTTAGTCTTGGTAGAGTTGCTATGACTGCTTTTTAGGCATGCAACTTAAATACGACTGACCGTTATGCTGGGAGGACTATAAGCTCCACTTTGCCTGTTCAGTATGAACTCTTCATTGAAAATATTTCGCCCTAAGCTATAGCTTTTGTTGCCTATAAATCAGGGGTTCTCAACCTGTGGGTCACGACCCCCTTGGGGGTCGATTGATGATTTGCCAGGGGTCGCCAAAAACCATCGAAAAAATGGATTGTTTTTGTCTATTCTTCTATAGGTGTGTGTGTGTGTGCGGGAAGGGGATGGGTCGCGGCAGAGTGGGATATTGTATAAAGGGGTCGCCGAGCATAAAAGGCTGAGAACCGCTGCTATAGATAAATCCATGAGATCTCACGTAAAAACTTTTTTTTTACTCGATAGGAATGTAATGCTAAGGGAAGTAACAAGATCAATTGCAGATAAAAGTCTTGATTAACGATTATCTAACTTGAGAAAATGACCGTAAAACAGTACCAACAGCTTAGTTACCTTAACATTTGATAGTTACATCAGAAACATGCCTCACACGAGGTTGATAGAAAAAGAACTAGTTACTTCAGTATTTATTCTTTATACGTAATTCCTTTTGTTTCTCCAGGCTCGGCTGACTGGATGCAGTATGAACCCGATCAGAACACTTGGTCCAGCTGTGATAGCTGGAGTCTGGGATGACCACTGGGTAACTAGATTATACATGAAACCAAAGACTTAGCGGAGTTTATGGCTCTAATCAGGGCCGGTCCTACAGATTGCGGGGCCCAATGCGAAACGGATTGCGCGGGGCCTAGTCTGGGTAGGGGTAAGGATAATAAGTGAAAATTAAGATTTTTGTTAAAAAAATAAATTCCTCTTTACATTTTATTCGTACTTTACTAAGTACAAAATCACGATAAAATTGAGTTTACGAGCCATCTACAATAGAAGATAGATGTCCAACTTAAAGCCGATAAACATTCCAATCTGCCTTTTAGATTTTCTATCGACTAGCAAAATATCGCTTTTGATTTTTTTCAAGAGGTTGAGATCGATTTAGATCTATATTTAAATGCCATTGACTATTACAGTAAATTAGTTATTGGAACATAGGCCTACTGTTTTGGTTAAAATTCGCCTTATTATTTTTATTAATTGAAAGCTGACAAATGCCTTTTTTTAATTGCGAGTAGGATTGGCGTTTTCCATATGGAATGAAACACGAAAATGACAATTTTGTCTATTTTTCAGAACATAGTTTTGAGTTTTCAGGATATTTTAATAATTTCAGGAGATTTTCATGACTTTTTTTTTTTCATATACCTAGCAATTTCAGGAGCTCATGGAAAATCAGGAGACCGCTGAAACCCTGTTATAAGTTAAAATGGTTTAATTTAATAATTTACTACTAGAGTCAGCGCGGGGCCTATGAAAGTGCGGGGCCCACTGCGGCCGCATAGGTTGCAGTGCCCTAAGGCCGGCCCTGGCTCTAATGAACGTACACGACTAGATTAACACATGTATACGCCTAGGACGTAATAATCTTCTTGTTTGAAGGAACGTCTGTAAATTATAAGATAAGATTGACCACCGGGTAACAATAAATAGCCTAATGCAAAGACAATATAGGGGCCTACCTATCTAAAACTATGTCAACAGATAAGTATATAAAATATTTTCACAGGAATACAAAGAAGTTACAAGTTAATACAAATTCTGGTCCAATCTCTTTGGATAAAATTAATTGACCCGGAGGTGGGGAGCAAAATATAACATAAGTTATGATAACTTACCTCGAACAGTTGGAAGGGCTTGTGGTATAAATGTAAGAGATCTTGTGAACGTTATGGTTAGTGATACAAACATTACCTGGTTGGCAGAGTAGAAATATTGACTATTGATGGATGAATACAATTATTTAATGCTGACTTTACTTGTAGCATATACAACATGCGAATAGTCTACAAATTCCATTCTGCAAGATTTTTTTTAAGGTACCGGTATACAAATATGAAATGTTGTGTTAATCCGATTAGGAACTTATGACTTAACAAAAAGTACTGAAGCTCCAATGACTAAACATTGCAAATTACTGCAGATCTAATTAACGATGGGGACTAAACTAAATATTAAAAGTTAAACTAAATTTAAGTTTTAACTAAAATAAAGTAGTGAGATGTGTGGTTGATCTAGACCTAGCTAATCATCCGACATTGTTGAAATCTTTCTCTATAAAGTCACTCAAGGAAGATGTTTCTTTATAAACGCACAATAAGATAAAAAAAAAAAAGATAACTAAATAAATAGGCTATGTGTCATGTGTTTGTATTTTTGCCTTGAATTAAAACAATTAAGAAAGAATGATACTTTAAAAAAAAAATGTTATAAAAATTTATATTGAGTTATTATATAACGGAAAAGTCTTACAGTACCAGTAAAGTTTATAATCTTATAAAAGAAATAAATCCATAATTTCGCATTTAGATTTGAACTAAAGAAATACAAACGAAATTTCGTGAAACATTTGACCAGAGTAACTCTTTTAGGGTAAAGATTGATTTACGTACGTTTGCCTGACAACCATACCACTCAACATACACTATTGCATAAAGTCCAAGGAAAAAAACACAGGGTGGTCTTATCATCATGGATTATACACTACAGTACACTAGGTGACTGAGCGGTAAAGCGCTTGGCTTCTGAACCTGGGATCACGGGTTCGAATCCTGATGAAGACTTGGATTTTGAATTTCGGGATCTTTGGGCGCCTCCGAGTCCACCCAACTCTAATGGGTACCTGACATTGTTGGCTAAAGTAAAGGCAGTTCGTCGTTGTGTTGGCCACATGACACCCTCGTCAACCGTAGACCATAGAAACAGATGACCTTTACATCGTCTGCCTTATAGATCACAAGGTCTGAAAGAGAAACTTAATTACTTACACTAGGCCTACGTGTCTATCTGACCAGGTTGTTAACATTAATCGGACACACAGCCTATTTACTTGTGGGCAAGGAGGGTGTGGTCACTATTTTAGAGTAAAGGTAGACTACGCACATTCTTGACCTACTTGACCAATGTGCTATATTTTCTTGTCTGACCACTCAACATACAAAAATTCTATTGCCTGACGCGCAAGGATGCCACCATCGACTACACACTAGGCTATGATGTGTACGTCTATCTGACCAGGTTGTTAAAATCAGTCGGGACAGTCTATTTACTTTTTGGGGCAGGGAGGGTGTGGATTAATTTTGTTTTTCTAGAGTTGGTTATCCTAATGCTCTTATCTACATGGGCCTAGCTTAAGATTTAGACCTAGATCTCAATGGTAGGTCTAATAAAGACTTTTCGGCTTAATCTAAGGTTGAAGCTATAAAAAGCGTGTACTGGATGTTCCTGCAGTTAATAATGTATTGTTTAGCGCAAATGAATTGATTACAATCCCTAAATATTGCCCTAATACGCTTATCAGATTTCCACTATAAACGAACAGAAATTAAACATCACCACGTGACTTTAAAAATCAATCAACAACATTTATAAATAATGCTGCTATTTTCAAGTGCTGATATTGGCTCCGTAACTTCTACCACCATCTTACTTGACCAAATCCCTCTTCAAATGCAGACTGTGACCAAATAATTGTTTATTGCATTTTTAAAAATATAATCAACGCTGTTGATATCATGTACATGATCAGATAACAGGGATTTTCGTTTCAACCGCAACCACATGTTAAAAAGTTGTTGTTGTTTTTTTTTTACAAATTTTAATTGAACCTTTTATTTTGTAACTAAAAAAAAAATGATTAATCTTCGATTTTAACTTTTTTTTTTTCTAAAACTCTAGCCTTAATACATTTTTTTTTTAGTTAAACTAGATGTTTCTAATTTTTTAGTTCACTTTTGCCTATCACTAGCCCCAATGACTTAACATTGAATAAGTTCAGCAGATCCAAGGTCTAAGCTTTAATCATTCATTTTTAGATGTGCATAAAAACAATGAATGAAATCTTTCCTATTCTTGGTCTTCATCCACAGTTGTACTGGGTAGCGCCAACGCTGGGAGGAGTTCTTGGAGCTTTGATCTATAAATACATTCTGGCCCAGCACCCTAGCCAGGCGTGCGCACTGATGGCCCTCTGCGGAGACGGCAATGATGGCCAAACTGACAAGAGCATGAGTTTTGACAACATTGCGGTAGCCATGGGCCCTGTTGGCCAAGACAGCAAACATTCGTACGGTTCTCGTGCACCAATCCATCGTAACTCATATGTTGGTTTACCATCTTAGGGCCAGTACAGGGTAACATTATAAACAGTCTAAAGCCAGGAATAAACAATGCCATGATCTGTATTACTAAAATGTAAAGCTGTATACATAGTAATGACCTTAAAAAAAAAAAGCAATCAAGAAAGACAAATATGCTTATAAAGTAAAAACTTTAATCACTCAAGGTCCTGGCACTGGAAAGGGGAAAGGGCGAGGAGTGACAATTTTCAAGAAAAACGTTTAATGAAACAATTCTCAATCAAACACGCAGGCGCACACACACACATTTCTTGAAACTTTTCCCAATTAATCTGTAACAGAACAAAAATATCTACTAGCAAAACCTCACGCAGATATGAGTAGCCAAAAATATAAAAATAAACAAAAATACACACACACACACAAAATAGGGTTGGCAACAATATACGAAATAATAGATATAATTTTGTTTTCAACTAGTTCAAATCATATCACATAGTCACCACATTTCAAAAACAAATTAATAGTTGAAGCAGATACACAACAAACAAAAATCAAAATGTGATTCAAGAATAAATAACTTAACTGGCACAAGTTTGGTAGACTAGCACTAGAGCTCTGCAGTTTAAGTTGCCCTATAATAAGATTCCTCATGCCTTAGATTCTACCGGCTCAAAGTGATTCATTCTACCAGTTCAACTCCTTTCATCGATTCAGTTGATTCACTCCACCAATTCATTCTTATTAATTCAATTGATTCACTCTACACGTTCGAAGCCATTCAGGATGAGGTGAACTATTCAAACGTCTGCTAAAGTGTCACCTTCAAACTAGAACAAAAGGATAGAACACAAAGATTCTAAATTTACTGGGTAGAGAATAGACCCAGTCCCCCAAACACACACACACACAAAAAGTGACTCAGATAAGTGTATTGTTTGTGTGTGTGTCTGCACCTGCCTATAAAAAAAGATAACAAAAAGATGGAACAGCACTAGCACTTGTAGTACCAATAAGTGAGACTGGATTCAGTCATTTACCAAACATTTTTTGAAACTATAAAATATAGAAGATACAGACATTTTGTAAATAGATTTACCAATCAATGTTTATAAGCTTTGTAACATAAGGCCTTAATTGTGTGTTGTTGTTGTTTTTTGCCTGGGTAAAAAACCTAGAGATAAAACTTTTTTCTGAATCAGTGTCATTTAGGCAAACACATTTAGGCAAACATATGCTCATGAGGTAAATGTATCAAATATCTCCACACCTTTCACAAGGCCTCAACAAATATGCCCATTAAAAAAATATTTGTTAAACAATTTAAAAATCATTCAAATTATAATATTTGAATTAAAGTGAATTGAAAAAAAAAAGGATATTTGAATTAAATTTTTTTTTTCACACACAAAGAAAACCTCAAAAGCTTAAAAAAAAAAAAAAAAAAAAAAAAAAGCAGAAAGTTGTTTTAAAATCATTTAAATTTAACATTGATATGAACCACATCAAAGCAAAACAATTGTTTCTATAATACGCCAATCATAAGAGGTCAAGAGTGCAAGGAAACTATTGGCAATGCGTTCTCTATTAATAATTTAAAACACAAGTAAATGCAGTTGTAGTTTATTGCCCAGGTTGATAGTAACAAAACACTAAATACAGTGCACAATGACAAATGTTGTAACTCATTATAAATATATCATAATAAAACTTGTACATGTAGTGTTGTATGCTAACATCTCTTCTGTAGGATATGTACATTTACAAAAAATTGATCTTAATAATCTGTCTTGTCTTCAGACTGATTTTATTATATACATGTTGTTTTTTTATGTAAAACAAAATAAAGAAAAATAGTTTCTTATGTACATATTTGGATGTTTTTGTTGAGATGCTTTAGATTGGATCAGTTTCTAACCTACTGGTTACATTTTATTGTCTAAATTAAGACAGATGATCACCACTAAAGAAAACATAGGACATAGAAGGCTGAGCCTGTAAGAGCTAAAAAGTTTGAACCATGTTGACAGAAGACCCACTTTCATTACAGCAATCAAAAGAACAAAATGGGGTGACTTAAAATTTATTTTTAAAAAAATAGGAAAGGCAGTCAAGTCTGTAAAAGTTATTTCAGTACATTTGATTTTATTTGTCAACATAAAAAAAAAATGGGAGGAAAAAAAGGAAAGGGGGAGTTAAAAACAAAGTTGTTCTGTTTAAAGCAGTGTTTTGAATAGATAATTAAACAGAAAGGAGCATGTATCCAAGTGAAGATATGTATCTTCCCCATGACAACAGAATGGTGTAAGAAAAAAAACAAAAAAGTAGGTGCTAAGTGAGGGAGAGGACATTCTTTTTTTTTATTATTGAGATGAAATTTTTTTTTAATTTAAAAATTATATTTATCTTTTAGTGTTATTATATTTTTTCAAGATTTAGATAAATGTTAGTATACCGGTACCAGTACATGTATTGAAGGTTCTAACAAGAAAAACATAACAAATATTTTTTTTTTAAAAACAAAAAAAAAAAAGATTTTATATTAAATGTAGTTGCATCAATTAGTTTGAATTAGTCTCCAACAAAAAAAAATCTGTGTGATTAGAAATATTTTTACCAATTGTTTTTGTTTAGCTTTCAGCTTTCTTAATATGTGATAATCCTATCACTTGGGAAAAAAAGAAGGGGGGGGGGGAGAAAGGGATATCTCTGAGAATTTTACTGTAATCATTTTTTAAAAGCATTTATTTAAAAAAAAAGGGGGTGGAATAACGTGAATTCGAAATCATATCCTCAAGCCGACATTCTAACCACTCTGCTAGTGAGGTGTGTATGAAAATAGAAGATTGTATAGTTACTTTGTTTTTTTCAAACTTACTTTTAAAGTGGTGAACTATAAAAGGGACTAATTCAGCTTGTACCACCACCTCACTTGAGTACAATTTCTTTGCCATGTTCAAAATACCAAACAAATAATTAATTACCAATAGTTAATTAAAATATTGGTTAATTTTTTAAATTGATTCTTGTGTTGTCAGGTAAAAGAAATAATTGTGTCAAATTTAAGCTTGACCTGAGATTGGGCGTAGGAGAAATAATGTGTACAAACTTTTTACCAGAAAGCTTTGTAAAAAAAAAGACCAGGAATTAGTGTAAATGTCAAAGGTGAAAGTTACCTGTCAACCCCCCCCCCCCACACACACACACAACCAGAGATTTAAGGAATGAGGGAATGAGTGATTGTAGAGTCCACTCATTTCCATTTTCATAGATTTTATGATTTCTAAATGTGCTTAGTAGCCAGCACAATGTCAGCCTCCTGCACTATGCAGAAGGATGTCACACTTTACAAAATGTAGAATAATGATTTCTATGATAAATAAATCAAATGTTTTAATTCCATTTAAAAGTAAAAGCAATCTTTACAAGCAATAGAAAAAAAGAATATTAAAAAAAAAAAAAAAAAGTTATTCAAGGCGAAATAAGCAACAATTATCTGGAAAGTTCAGTGTTTAGCTCCCTTTCTGCCATATAAAACAAAATTAATTAATTAGTAACTAAATGATTGATTAATTCAAATTGGTTAATTTTTAGATTGGTTCATGTATTGTTATTGACTATGAAATAATTATGCAAAATATCAACTTGATCCAAGAATAGTAAATGGGAGAAAAAACATATGCAAACTTTTTATCAGACAGACAGAGTGAGTTGATATCAGCTTTGTAAATAAAAATAATTATTTAAATAAAGTTAATAAATAATCTTTTGAAATGAAACAAAGGCACACAAAAAAGCGTTAATAAAAATATACTAAGAGAATAATATTTTTTTTTTTATATCATTTTGTTTTTATCAAAACTTTTCCCCTTTAAGATTTTTTGGTTTATAGGGCTCTTATATCTTTCTGTTGTCAGCATTACAACCAATAAATATAACTTTCTCAGCTGAGGCCAAGTACATTTTTGCTATCTAGTTGAGCAGAGACATTTAAATTAGCAACCAAAGCAACTCATAATTCTCCAATATTTTTCTATTTAGTAGAAAACAAAATTATGTAAACAAACTATTTTTCATTTAATTAACTTAAGTTTGTTTCTAGTACAATAGTAACTAAACTTTAGTCCCTGACCCCATTTTAAAATTTTAATGATTCTTTACCCAAATAACTGAAATGATGTGAGAAGGAACATCAGCTAGGTTAGGTTGTTCTAAGTTTCTGTAAATAACTTTTGAAGTGTAAATTTAGAATATTATATAGGCCTATCATAAAATTAAGTCTAAGAATGAACAATAGCAACTTTTTCAGTTGGCTTGTTACTGTAGTCAAACACAACTCAGCAGAAACATTGTAAATATTATAACGATCATAATTTAGATGGCTATTTTAGTAGGCAAGCAATTTACATAATTTATACGATGTACTGGAAATCATAAACTCATTTAAAGGTTGATTTTTAAAAATGCTTGCCTTGTGTATGTTGTGTCAGCTTTATTTGATTAATTTCCCTTGTTTTAATCTTTTTTTTTTTATTTGGTTATCAAATAGGTGTATAGAATCACGCAATCAGTTGTGCTGCATACAAAATGCATACTATACATATAGTAGACTAGTCTAAATTGGTCTCTAATAAATGGGAGATATTGGAATTTAGTTTGGTCAGGAAGTGTTAAAATTTTTTTTTAATGCTTTTTAATTACAGTTTTACATACACATGAACTATGGATTTCATTTTTTTTTAAGCAAATTGGTATTGTATAATTTAACCATGCTCCAACATTAAAAATATTCTGAAGAAATCAATTAGTATTTCAATATGTATCTCTCTCTCTATATATATATATCAATTAATTTTTTTATAAATTGTTTCCAAAACTGATTTATAAATAAATTATTGTCTCATTTAAACTCAACCAAATCAGTAATTCCAATGAAACTCTAATTTAGAGGTCGCATATCAAGGATTAAAAAAAAATTATACTAGTCTAAAACAATACACAATCATATGATAAAAATATATAATTAAAAACTATTAATTATCCATCATTTAAAGTCATTCAGATATTAACATGCATGGCATCAAAAAACAAATCAGGGTAAATTTGTTTAAATCCTAAAGCAACTTAGTAGTACAAATTGTAAAAAGTTTTATATACTATAAAAATAATTTAATAAGACACAAGAATCTATCATCAATTTAAATTAAATTACTTCATAAACTGTAAAGGACTCACGCCAGGACTAACAGGCATAAAAGGAAAAGGATTTCCCGACTTGTACAAAATCTGGTAGCTTAAAAACCAGCATCCTACGGCAACAAAAGAAGCAGATACTTTTTGCGGCAACGTGTGAAATCTGTAGATGGTGGTGAAGAACAACATAACTTCAAATAAAACCATCATAATGGCAAGCACTACAATTATAGCTTTAATATATGGAGTTAATGTTCGGTAGTTCATCCGTGCCTGGCCTATTTCCTCTTCTGATAATGGTCGCCTTTCACTGAGGTTTTCATCTTCCAGGATTTTACCAAGTTTTGCCCAGTATTTGAAAGTTTTTACTTCTTCAGAAATAGTCAGCAGTGAATGCATCTCCAAGAACACGTGTCCTGAGATATCAAACCCTAGCCAGTTTTTGCCAGCGTCCATACAAGCAGTCTTGTTGTCATGTGAATTCGCGGTACATACGCCGACAATGGACTCTACATGAAGGAACAATGAGGTACATGTGTACCACAGTAGTGTACCAACAGCAACTCTCAGAATATGTTGGCACATTTTGGCGACATTGTTACAACAGTAAACCAAAGAAGTTAAGATTATGTAAGCAGTGACGAATGTCAATGTCCATGCCCATCCGAGTTTGACAAAATATTTATTAAGAATGTTGTGCTTTTCTGACATGTATGTTCGTGGTACAACGAACAGGTCACAAATAATGGAACATATCATCACTCCGATAAGGTAAACACCGATTTTTACGCCGGTGTCCACAAAAAGAATAGAGCGGCATATCTTCATGATCACCATAACTATAAAGTGACCAACGTGCGTGGGCTCAGGCAATTTCAATCCAGTTGACTTTCTTACTGAGGTCTTCTGTTGTTGAGCATTTGATCTATTAAATTCTTGACGACGTGCACTTGTTTTTGCACTAGCATTTGTTTTGGGCATGATGAAATGATTACAACAATAGTGTCAAGGGAGTTAATTCTTATTTATCTGTCAAAGACCCGTTTGCACTTTCAAAATTTGGAATGCCAATACTATTTAGAGAAAACAAACTTAAAAATCAAGAATGTAATTAAGTTTTCCTTGGTAAAATTCGTTTAAATTAATGTAATAATAATAATAATAATAATGATAATAATAACATTCAACTTCGAGTCTTAAAAAAAACCCAACAGATCTAGCTCCATTTAGTGATCAATTTAAATATACAATTTCTATGTATCAGTCTAGACATATATTATATAGTATGAATGGTTCTCTATATATCAGTAGATGCGTATATTATTATAGATAGATCCATAGGCCTATATATCTATAACCAGTTACTTTACGTAGTTAACTGAACTAATCGATCCAAACCTAACAGGCTAGTACGTTTTTTAAATTATTTATATTATTATTTATATTTATATACATATAGTGTATATACTGAATGAATGGTTCTCTATATATCAGTAGATGCGTATTATTATCTTATCTTATCTTATATAATACAGCCAAAACTGCCGATGGATGTAAATAAGGAACATCTCTGGTGTGATCTGAAACACGTAGCCTAAAATAAAACTAGCCTAGGTCAAACGCTTAAAGTTACAACAGCGCCCCTATTGTCCTCTACATTATATTAAATAAGGCCTTCTAGTTTTTTTGTTTTTTTTTATTTGAACAAGAAGTCTAGATATTTGAGTTATATAATATTTAAACTATTTGTCATTATAACCAAGTCGACAAGGGCCGAAGGAAGGCCAGGCGGGGCTACAGACCCAAAGACTCTACAATTTAAGAAAGGGGCATCCACAAAAGAGATTATAAAAATATATCCGAATTTCGAATGGGTCAGAAACTTTTAAGTTTTTTTTTTCCTAATGTTTTTTCCCGCATTTTTTACGGTTGGCAAAAATTATGGCGTGATTAAGAAGTGTACACGAGTTAGACACGTACGCAAGTAGCTATGTTCGGAATAAGTAAATAGATTTACGACAGTGTGTCTACCCTCCACAAACTCAAATATATCTTCTTATCTTATATAATACAGACGTTACTTCAAAAAAAAAAAAAAAAAAAAAAAAAAAAAAGAAGAGGATTACGTCCTACGCGTCATGTATTTAGTCATGCATATATGCATAATGTATTAACCAATGACTTAAATTCTGCCAAGTCACTGGTTTTCCTGGCTAGCTCAGGCAACACATTCCATGCTCTAATAGCACTAGGGAGGGAAAGTATGATGATTCGAGCCATGGTATATACATATACAATTTTTAAAAATAAAATATGCATATTTAATATTTTTTTAAAAGGAAGTTGAAGTGAGATTAAATTTACATGTCCTTGTCATTTTCTTTCTTCTAAAATATAGCATGCAATTATATATATGTGACGGTATACGCACCGGTATATATGTGTGTGTGTCTGTGTATAAGTATTTTAATTCAGAAATGGATCATATCAGGGTCCTCTATAAAATCGTGCCCCATGGCTCGAATCATCATACTTTCCCTCCCTGACGATTTCTAAACTTTATCTTAAAATGTGACCGCTCAGTACAAGAAAACATTAAGAAACTAGAACAGACCACCGGCGTAGCCAGGATTTTTTTCCCCCCGGGCCAAGATATATAATATATATACCACCGAAGCAAAAGCCACCTTAACCTGCGATATTTGTGGACGGGAGTGTCTCTCCAAAATAGGGCTCCACAGCCACACGAGGAAGTGTGCGAGATGAACCATAGTCGTTCTACGACTGAAGGAGGCCAACAATATATTTATATAATACTGTGTGTGTGCGTGTGTGTGTACATAATTAATGTGTATGTACATAATTAATCTTTATTACATCCTGACCCTTCATTTTTTTCCGAAGACGTTTATTGTACCCTAGAATTATAGGTTCTTCCTGGAGTTAATGGAAAATTTGTAGACTCCCCGCTCTTGCCAGCAAGGGGGTCTGAGGGAGCACTGTGAGCTCCTTCGGCGGAGTTCGGGGCGGAGCCCCGCCGTCAAGCACTATTTCCTGTATTGGAAGCCGACAAAATTCATATTCAGAGGTATCTACAGTGCATTATCCTGCTATTTAAAACTGTTTTAAAAACCTAACTTGCTATTCTTACTTACTTAGATAATCCACGACGTTCGGCGCATTGGGCGCAAACTGCTTCCACAAAACCTGTCACTGGCAGTATCGGAAGTCTCTAGTCCCACCTGCTTTGAGGACCTCAATGAAAGTGTGGCGCCAAGTTGTACTAGGGCGTCCCTGTTTGCGCTTACCTCGTAATGGCCTCCATGTCATCGCAACTCTTATTTTTTTTATGTGTAATTCATTTTGTTGGAGAACATGTCCAGCAAACCTCATGTCTCTGTAAGGGATTTTAAACTCAAAACCATCTGGAGGGGTTTTAAACCTATAAAAAAAAGGCCCTCTGGAGGGGGGGGGGGTTAAACTCAAAAACCTTCTTGGCTTAGATAAGCCTACTTGCTTTTTTTTATATATTGACGAGATATTTTTATAGCTTCAAACCCCACTGAAGATAAATTTAAACTCAAAACCCCTTTGGCTACGCTCATAGATTTTTGAGTGTGTAATTTGCATTTTTTAAATTGAAGAGATGGTTTTTAGCTGCAAACCCCTCTGAAGGCGTTGAAAAAAAAAACACAAAACCCCTTTGGCTACGCTCATAGAATCTGGTGACGGATTTATGGATAGTCTTATAATGAAGAGGGAGTTTTATCGTAAATGTTGGAGGGGGTTTTGATATCAAAATCTTTCTAGCTATGCTCTTGGAACTTGATGATAGTCGTTAGCATTGCTTTTTTGTTTTATTTTGTTCAATAGAAAAGGAGGATTTAGCTGCAAACCCCCCTGGTAGGAGGTTTTAAACTCAAAATCTCGTTTGCTGCGCTGGGGAAAGTGACGGTTTAGTGATAAAATCTCACCTAAAATAATCAAAATCAAAGAAAAAAAAATCCGTCCAAAAATTCCACCCCTCCCCGCGGGGGGGGGGGGGGATCTAATTTCCGGGGGAGGGGTATACCCTCCTCCCGTATAAGCCCTTGGAACAGACACAAAATAGAGCTGTGAGATTCGTGACAAACGAGTATTCACATTTGATTTTAGTAGGCCTAATACCTTTAGGAAAATCATTAATTAACAATCATTATAAAAAGCTGAACCATAATCTTTAAATACAAAAAAAGCGAAACCTAATAAAATACACAGAAAGACACAGAGCATAGACTTATATATAATATATAAGTCTATGGACACAGAGATAAACTTAAGGCAAATTCCTTGCTCCGTATGGCGACACCAATTTCAACCATATGTCTATGGGTAGGACAAATTTGTACAAATACTCTTTTTTTTCCCTAGTGCTATTATAGCATTGATTGGGTTGCATGAGTCACATAGGACATAGGGATACGCATCTTCTTTTTTGAAGTAACACCTGTATTTTGTAAGAGTTACTAAGAGAAGATAAGAAAAGCCCAAAGGTTAGCAACCTTTAACCTTTGACCTTGTTGTTTCCGGAAGTGATAAAAAATTTGCTAACAAGGTGGGAGAATTCGGATTTAAAATTTCGATTATCTAATTAGAGTCTATAGAAAGGATCTTCGTCTAGAACTAGAGAATCTAGATCTAGATCAAGCTAAATATGACTATTGCCCAAATAAAAATGCTGCTTGCAATGGAGATCTAGATCTATATAGTTTGTTGTTTTCAGGTACTTTCTAAAGTTATACTAGTTAAAGTTAAAAGTTATACTAGTAAAATAGACAATAGTTGAATAGTGTTATAATCAATAGTAATAGTCTCAATACTCAATAGATAGACTGAATAGTGATTATAGTTATAGTGACATAGTCGTCATAGTCATAGTCTGATAAGTCTGATAGTCAATGACAGTACCGTTCAATAGTCTTAAATTATTTTAATAAATAGTAGACTAGATGATAGACCATTAGTCTAGTGTCTAGTGACAGTCTAGTCAAGTCTAGTGACATTAGTCATAGTCATTAGTGATTAGACTTAGTCATTATGATTAGATCTAGAATCTAGATATAGATCTAGATCAAGATAGAATCTAGAATTATTCTACTAGATTTTACTAGTATTTGGTACAAAAACACTTTTGGTTGTAACAGTATGAGACAATGAGTAGATCTAGAATCTTGATGTAATAAAATAAATATTAGATTATCAATATTCATATTGCCTTGTAATAAGTTTTAACTTGTCTACTTTAGAATCTCTAGAGATTATATTTTTAATTTTAACTATTTGAAGTAACGTCTGTACTCTGTTACACTCTGTATTAAGACTTAATAAAATTTTAAGTTTTATTAACTAATTAAGTTTAAGTTATAATTATAAGTTATTATAATATAAATATAAGATCTAGAGTTAGAGAGTTAGGTAGTAATCATAAATCATAGTTTATGATATTCAAACACCTAGACCTAACTATCAATGGCTATAGGACTATTATTGACTATAAGTATAGGCCAAAAAATTCAGTTTGACTTTTGACAGTGTATAAAAAATGAAGTATCAAAATCTTCCTTAGTTTAATAGTTTAATGTGTTTTTATTTAATTCAAACAAATTTTGTCACACATTATGATTATTTGATTCCAAACACCAAAATTTATTTCAAACAGTCTCTAGACTCTATATTTTGGCATCAATAAACTCAGATATTGATTAAATTTTTAAATATAATTACATTTTAAGATCCCTAGGCCTAGCCCCTCACATTAAATCATTAAGATGTTTTCAAATTATGCATAAATTTTAGTGTTTTTCTGTTTATTCATTTAATAAATTTCTAAAACAGATGATCTTTTGACACTACAATTTAGGATGGCAATTCTTGCCTAAATAGCTGAATCCTCTATATTCTCTCTATATATAAATTTAGATCTATCAGTAGGTCTAGATTTAGGCAATTAACTTCATTCAATGTATCAAGCTCACTCCAAACATTTGCCCATTTATTTTCTATAAAAAAAACAACAAACAAACAAAAGATCATTAACATTGATGTCCAAAACTGGCTGTTTGAAATATATTTTGGTAACTAAATCGTAATTTAATACAAACACCCTATTAAATTTTTTGTATGGAATCAATAACTTGGCTTACGAATCAAATAAGTCAGCTTCAAAAACAGAATAAATGTTGGCGGGCTCATTAGCATTGACTTAGCCAACCAAAAAATATAGTCTTAACCCTAGGAAGAGGTAAAGTCATCCTGGTAACATAGGAAAAAACTTACTAATTTTCTTACATAAAAAATATATAATATAATTATAAATTAATAATACTAATACACAATAATGATAGAAGCTTGACATTTGGAACACTTATACTCCATTATATGATTTCTAATTTGCTTCATCTCAAATGCAGCTAACATTCATTCACAGTTAATCCAATTGTTTGTTAATTGACTTCAAACATTTTTCTAGAATGCCATTTGGTAGAAACTTATAATATTTATTTATTATATAATGTAGCTAACACCTTAACAGCATTCTCTCCACTAGGTTTCATTTTCATTTATTAAATACTTCATATCATCAATGACAATTGCTTATTGTCTTGTGCCACAGGTCGCTGCATCATAGGGTTGCTTAATTTAATATCATCAGGAGGAGCCCAAACTTGCCTTAATAAGCTGATTTTCTCTTATATTTTCTGTACCTAAGTATAGAAAAAAAAAGATTTCAATACTACTCTATGACAGAAATATTTATTTTGATACTATACTCATAGATTGTTATATGATAGTTATAATTTTTAAACTTACCCATTTCGAAAAATAGAGTAATTTGGCATCATTTATAACTGATAATAGCATGTTGGGGTAATTTTTTTTAAATTTTGGAGGACTAAATTAAAAAATTACAAAATAACAAACTTTAAGCATAAATCTAGACCTAAATACAATAAAAAAAATAATGAGCTTGCTTAAAAGGGATTGTAATTATGTAAAATCATTCTTACTTATGACCTTACTGTAAATTTTCTAAATAAACACGTCTTGGTCTTTCATTTGTTGATAATGTGGTATCATTCAAAAGCTTAGGAATCCTCCTTTAAGATTATCACAAGGGTTTTTAAAAAATGAAGCAAATGTAAAAAAAAAAAAAAAAAATCAATCAACTAACACCATGGGTTTGGAAGTCTAGCCATGCTGTTTCAAAAAATAGCAGCTAATCTATCAGTTTATAGGTCAGTAGGGTTAGGATGTCTAAGTACCTAGACCTATAAATGAATAAAGTTGAGTATACTTTAACACTAGCACAGTTAAGTGTATAGATCTAGATCTAAAGTCTACTGTCACTACTACAGCCTACAGACTTTACAGAGTTGTCAAGTACAGTATCAGTAGACTGAGTACAGTTGTGAGTAGACACTACTCTAAGACATGAAGTAGATCTAGATCTAGACTATACTATTCTAGATCTAGTAATTCTAGGAATTCCAGCTACCCGTCGCCTCAGCGTGGCCCTCCGGTGGAAACGTCTAGTGGGTGGAGACTAGATAGGCTAAGTACGAGTAGTGAACCAGGCCCGGCCGGGCTTCCTTGGGTGAGCTTTTGTTTTTTTTTTCTCTCACTCGGGGTTGGGATGGAAAAAACTCCCGGAACCTAGTCCAAAAAGTCTGCCACGCCGTTCCACATGGGGGCCGTCATCAGTGTCCCGTTGGCTGCAGTGGCGGTCCCTGCACAAAACAGTATAGGAATATGAGACAAGCTCCCCGCAGTTAGCACTGTCCTCTGCCACTTATAGCGAGTGGACCGGGGACGGAGCGCTGTGTACAGGGCCCAGTCAACCGATTTGACTGCCTACCATTGGGTGCCCTCAGACAGGACAGGGGTGAAGAGCCCCATGTCCAGGCCTGGTGGTTGGATAAAAGCCTTTCTAAACATCAACGGGACCATGGCACCTTCGGCGCTGACGCCATACTGGACTTCATTGAAGATCTAGTACAGTGTAGTGTTACAAGGAGGCACTGTGGCTGAGTGGTAAAGCGCTTGGGGTCCGGGATTTTAATTTCAGGATCTCTGGTCCACCCAGCTCTAATGAGTACCTGACATTAGTTGGGGAAAAGTAAAGGCGGTTGGTCGTTGTGCTGGCCACATGTAACCGTAGGCCTTGAATCAAATGAACTTTACATCATCTGCCCTATAGACCACAAGGTCTGAAGGGTGAACTTTACTTTTTTTTTACTATTCTAGTCTAAGTGCATACACTCTACTCTGAGTAGTCTTTAGATTCTAGAATATTATAAATCTTATTATTTTCTACATCAAATGTCAGGTACAATAATAGTTGGAGAGACTTGCTGAGCATCTAGCTGCCTGGAGGAAGCTGGTTGGTGGCTTATGTCCTAGATGGAACCACAGACTGAGACGGGATGACCCTGATAGAGTTGAAACTTTACCATCCACTAAAAATAAAACATAATACCTTGGGTTCTATATATACAAACACATCAGATTTAAAAAATTTCACGTTGACTTAACAAATATCTCATCAATTTTTTTTTTCAGTTTGCTAATTATTCAGATGAAATCAAAAGTCATAGCCTAAGATGACAGAGACTCCACAAAATTCTTCCACTGTCCCAAGCAAGATACTTCATGTGTACACCCCATTCTCTGCTCGGCGGCGCACTCCGGGAACAGCACCTTATTCACAGAGGCAGAAGAATAGGAAATTGACAGGTTGGTGAACTTTAATAAGAAATCTTTTATATCTACTCATTTGACTTGCAGTTATAATTGAATTCTAAAGCGTGATTTAAAAAATTTAATATGTCTTTCATATTGTAATAAAAAATATTTAAAAAAAAAAGCTTTATTTGTTACAGCTCCTTCAAATGAAAGTTTTGAATCTGTGGAGATCTTTGACTATTCAGGTATTTTATTTTTTCAAATAGACATTGCAAAAGTAGAGTTACCAACCCACTTGCAGACCTGCCTACCGTTACGCAAAATGCGTATTCGTTACGCAAAATCTCCCAAAAATGACCGTCAGTACGCAAATACGCATTGAACCCGTCGCGTTACGCTTTTCGTATCCTTTTTTCCCCCCTCTCTTGACTAGCTTACGAGCGGTCACGGAGGTCACGCTAAGCCGTTTTGTTTTGTTGGCCGGGGGGGGGGGGGGGACAGAAAAGGTGGGGGAACACATTGTGTCCAGATTCTTAAAAGCAATTAGATTTAGTCTAGAAATGAAGAACACGAGAGTGAGGGAGTGGCGGGTTGGTACCGTCAGTTAGCTGATACACCAACGTGACTTTTTTTTTTTGTAAGTTCATTAGTAGAAATTAATTATGTTTAATCACTGATTCCCGTATTCATTTGTATAGAAAAAAATCTCGAAGTGCTATCGATTCAAAACACATTGAGTGACATTGTAGATATCTAATCTAGATCTGGATTCTAGATCTAGAATCTAGATAACATGTTATACAGGAATAGATCTAGCTAGACATTACGACATTACGATTGATGATTACGTTATGTCATGAGTCTCTACATTACTCTACAATCTAGATCCAATTTAGTTGCAGTATGATTTAGATTGACTAGATCTAGATCGATAACATCTACTACCATCTAGTCTAGATCTAGACTAGATTAAATTCTTAGTCAGTATAGAATAGATCAAGGATGAAGGTAGGCTTACGAAAATTTGGAGTAGACCTACGTTTGTAGCGGATTCACGGCATCGGTAACACTCTTGAGTCCAGATCTAGAGTAGATTATATTCATTATATAGACATAGATCCAAATCTAGTCTAGATATCATCTCTATTGTCGTATTGATTTAGATTGTAGATCTAATCATGACATCTAGATCTAATATTATATATATAGGGGCCTATATATGACAAAATAGTGGTTCGCGTAAGTGTTACGCATTCTGGTGCCAAAATACGCATTTTGACCATCAGCGTTACGCATTTGGACTTTTTTTGGTAGGCAGGTCTGCACTTGTTAATAAAATAATACTTGCATGTTTAAGCTTTGTTTGAATGATTGGCTATTAGTTTTAAAGAAAAGACCCTCAGGAAAAGATAACAATTATTTTAAAAAAACATTTAAATGCTAGATGCAAGTCATCAACCTATCTTTTTTTAAAAAGGTATTTAAATAACAATTTTTTTTTTACCCCTGAGCACTTTTGGATCTAAAGATAATGTCTAATTTAAATAAAAATATACCAGCTTATAATTGTTCATGTTTCTATCTAACTAAGTGCTAATAAAATGTTCACATTTATGTTTAGCAGAAAAATCTCAGTCAGTGTTTTACCATGTTCCCATCTGTAGTATTTTAAGTTTCAATTTCACTGTCTGGTATGGCAGTCGGAACATTAAAATGCAGAAACTCATAAATGCTGCTAGCAAACTGATTGGTAACAAACTAACTCCATTCTGACAACTGTTCAAGAAAAACATTTGTAAAAAAACTAAATAGATTTTAAAAATAAAATAACATCCCCCCTGGGTCAGGATTTTGAGATTTTACCACCACTAAGGAGATACAAGATATTGTTTACAAAAAGAGTCACACCTACTAATTTTTTCCTCTGGAAATAGAATCATTGAATTGAATTGATCTATCTGGTGTAAACATTTCACATGGGATGTTTGAGAACATATATTATATTTTGTTTCTGTAGTTAAAATGTTTTTGTTTTTTTATAGAACAAATAGTAACACAAAACTTTTTTAAACTGAAAATGTTTCAAAACTGTCATAAGCAGAAATCAATAATTTTTAGCTTTATTACTTGAAACCACTGCACCAAGTAATGACAGGATACATTCAGTTCAAACTAGAATAGTTTTTTACCTGATATTTACAACTCACTCTATCTATCTGTCTGCCTATGATAGGATCATAGTGTACAGAGAAAGCAAAAACCATAAAATAGAGCTAAACAAAAACAATGTAAAAAATATTAATCACACAAATTTATTATTGTCTAGATCTATAAAAAATTGAATTACAAGACTGATCCATACTAATTGAAACAATTACATTTCGTATAAGCTTTTTTTTTTTTTTTTTTTTTTTTTTTTTTTTTTTTTTTTTTTTAAGTTTTTTTCCTCTCTTGTAGGATTGCTGAAAAAGACATGGAGACTCTACAGCCTGTCACCTTTGTACAACTTTAAAGTTAATGCCCAATCTTTTAAAAAGTATGCTAGATCTTTAGATGCTTCATTGACAGAGGTAAGATGGTTTAATTGTGCAATCTCGCATTCAGTTTAGACTTGTCTCTCTCAACACTGAACACGAAAAAAAACTGTCTCTCTGCATGTAAAAAATGTTATATATTTTTTTCTGATTTGCCTTCACCAATCATGCTAATTTATTCTGAGTTTTATAGCAGTAGGTCACTGTAGTTGACCAGTTACAAGAGTTATTCGCCACAATAATTTTATTTATAGGTTTAAGGTTGTAATTTGTTATGCAATTAGTGCTGGTAGTAGACAGATCTATACTAGAGTCATCTTTTTTTTTTTTTATGCAATGTCTGTATTTTATAAGAAGAATCAAAAGGTATATAGAGTTTTGTTTTGACCATTTTACCACCAAATAAATTAATTTTTATTTTCAACATAACTTTACATTGGGAGATTAAATAATTTTTATATGTATGTTTTCAAGCGTTCTAATAAAATGAAAAAAATAAATAAAAAAAGATACTATTCCTCAGATTTAATAAAGCATGGTGGTCTCCCTATGTATTTAAAGTCTCATATTCACGTCCCATATCATGTATAGTAAGATAGTTATTTACAAAAGTAAAAATGGATTCAATACATTGAAAATATTGCATGAAAAAAAATTATATAAAATCATTCAGGCAATCATAATTAAAGCAGTTTTATTCAATTTTTTTTTCCTTTTTTTTTTTTTTTTTGACAAATTCTAAAATCTATTTAATTTTACTATTCCACATTTTGTAACATCAGTGGATATTTAAAATTCAGTAACTCTTGTTGTATTTATTAAAGCTTGCATGTGACCAGCACACTGACCATCACTTTCAGTTTTCCCCAACAATTGTTCATGATAACAGTGTGAACTTTTGAGAGATGTCTAAAAATTCTTATCATAGTGTTACGATCTTCTCTATCAGGCCTTCTGCAAACACTGCTACACAGCACATCTAACACAAGAACTTGACAACAAGAGTTTCAATAAACAAGGTGGCGGTTTATTTACAATTACATCAACAGCCATTAAACACTATTGGCTACACTAACTTCAAATGCTTTGCTACACTACAGAACTACCGAACTAATCAATACAAGTCTCTCTAGCTCGTACAGCTACATTTTCGAGGACTCACTTTGTAGCACACAGTCCTTACTACTTGCTGTCCTGGACTCTACTGTCTTTTCTTTCACACTGTCTCTTGACCATGAAGGCTTTCTGTCACATGACCATAATACTGGTCATATTTGCGTGAACTAGCAGTACTGTCCCTTGTCTATCGACAGCCGATGACCTGTGTGATTGGCCTGAGTTGTGTGTATCAGTAGGCAGCACACACATTAACCCTTTCAGTCTGCCACTGGACTTACAACAATAGTTTGAATTCTTTCTTGGGATCTTCACTTCAAAAGTCAACTAAATCTACCTACTTTTGAACCACCTTACCCCCATTTTATCATGGTAAAAAGTACCTCTATCAGACATTGCCATCTATAGGGCAGATGATAAAAGTTCATTTCTTTAAATGTCACATGGACAGCACTAAATCCAACCACTTTTACTTTTGCCAACTAATGTCTGTTACCCATTACATTTGAGTGGATTCAAGGGGCCATCTTACAAGTGCCATAATTCAAAATCCGACTCTTCCATTAGATTCGAGCCCTAGACGTCTATGTTTGGAAGTTGTACTTTACCACTCAGCCACCACGCACTCCCATTTCATCTTATACTAATTGAAATTCTAAACTTTGTTAGAAAACTCTTATTTTTCCTTAGGACAAATGTAGCTTTGCAAGTTCTAATGGAGGCTCAGAAAGAAGCTCATTCACTGTCTACAAAGGACTGAAATTTAATGCAGGCAAGTGCTTTTAAGTTAAAAATCATCAATATTAAAGCTAATCCTTGATACTCTGATGTTTACAGATTGGAATGGTGTCAGATTATCAAAACCTCAGATTACCATGGTTACCTGTACTTCAAAGAATTTAGCCACGGTCATACCTCTTTTATAATCTCCCATTTTTTCAGGAAGAGATAATGTTTTATGCTTGCCGTCATGTAACATGTAACAAAAATGTGAACACCAAAAAAATACATCAGGTAAACTGTCTGATAGTAATCACAGAATGACTATCAAGTGTATGTCACCACTTAACACAGCATATGAGAAGGACTCAGACTTGCTTGTCAAAACATGCTTGTGCCGCTGAAACATATATTATCTCACTTTTTGCGCCGCCTGGGATTACTGATTGGTTTGGATTTTAAAAAAGTGTCGGGCTATCAAGGGTCAACTGTACTTGACCAGTTTCAGACATTCTTTCAGATAGGAAGATTATTAGTCCCAACCCAAACCTCCTACGGTTGATGACAGGGGGTAGGGCTCGGTGGGGTTTTTTGACGACAGCCTGGAGCATATACGACCAGGTGGCCATCTGTGGCTATGTTTATGTGGCTCTTCAAATAACAAGCTTTAATTGCCTTTCTCTGACTAAGATCAGATGTAGTTGGGTAGATGCCCAATAACCCATCATTGTTGAAAGCTTTTGGTCCTCTTTAGACCTTGTTTTTGGGGGGCTGTGATGGATGATTTTTTTTTTTAAATATTATTTCACTTGAATAATTAACCATCTGAAAAGTTCAATTTTTGAAAGAAACAATGAATAAAAAGTTTTTTAAAATGTGATTTATAGATATGCAATTTTTATGTAGATTGGAAAGGCATTTGAAAAAATACAACTATATGTGTATATCTAACTAACATATACTTCTTAAATACTAAGAAAGATGTTCTTGTTGATAGCTTTCAAATATTATGTAAAAAATTCTTATTTTTGAATATCTAATATATATAAATGATTTTAAGGTGTATTTGTATGTCCCACATAGAAATAAAAACCATTTCACAGATCTTGATAAAACCTGGCATAAATGTTCCTTACATCATGGTGGAGACTGTAATGTATGTTTAATGTCCCTCCAACAACCTTGTGACCCTAAAAATAAAAAAAAAATTCCTTAATGTTATCTTTATTAAAGAATGAAACTTTTTAACAAATTGGGTAAACCTGCATTCGCAGTATTTTATATTTGATATAAATATGTCAGCAAAATGGGCAAACCCATGTTTAAACTCTACTTTTATTTATGTAGCAAAATTCTAAAAAATTTGATAGAAACATACGCCATGTCCGACATACTTCTAACTCTAGGTAACTAAATTAAGGCCCTCAGGCCGTAGATCATATCCGGCTAGTATATAATAATAAATATCTTGTAACTTTGTTGTAATAGATGACCCAGAAGCAGTACAGATCCAAGTGACAGAGAAAAGAAATGGTGGAGGTATGTGCTACTCAGTTACTGTCTTGGTTTCTCTGTTTTTCTTAGCTTTGTGTGACTCAGTTTAAAAACTTTTTTGAGCTACTGAAATCAAATCTTTTGCTGTGGGCATACTGTTATGGCACAATTGGTAATTTGTTTCGGAAATAGGGGAAGTTTTGACTTGGAGACAATGACGTGACTAGTAAAAACAAGACGAGGTTTTAGGAGGAGATAGCAGAATATCATCTGATGTAAACAGACTACTTTCCAGATGGCTTGGAGATAAGAAGCTTGTTATGAGAGTTAGCTGACATTCTACAGTTCCCTTCATTACTATTAAACTTCTTGTTCGACATTCTTTATCAACATCGATTAGCTTAAATTGATTGTTCGGCCTTTTCCTTGGGTTATTGGATTTAGTTGAGTGTAACCTCCTTTTGGTTTTTCTACATTAGACACAGCGGAAACGCCTAACAATACCATATCTGAGGTTAACATGTTCATGACATCAGTTTGGAATGTTACCAAATTATTGGAATGGTCACTCAGTACCTTTCTCATTGGTTGCGTTAGAAACGTGTACAAGTTAATGCCTTCAAGTCTGCTATTATAATATAAAGTAAAAATATTTCCTTGGTAATAATCAAAACCTTTTCTTCTGTTCACATCAAGGGTCAACCATTGTACTGAATGCACTGATGTTTTGTGTTGACATTGGTGACCACCCGGTGCCTGCGGCTCATAAAGCCCACTTCACATATTATCCGGTCATCATGATCACAGGAAACAAACTGCGTTCTAATGTTGTACTGAACTGGCTGGAGGTAAGCTACACTTCTGTTTCGTAAAAGTTCCCCTTTCAGACCTTGACATCTATAGGGCAGATGTTGTTAAGGTCATCTGTTTCTTTGGCTGTCATGTTGCCAGCACAATGACCAACTGCCTTTACTTTCCCCAACTAAAGTCAGACACCCATTAGAGTTGGATGGACTCAAAAGCGCCCTATAAATCCTGAAAATCAAAATCCCAGTCGTCACCAAGATTCGAACCCAGGACCTATTTATAATTTATGTGTAAACACATCTTTTTTAATTGTTTGTATTTACTTTCATATTAAATATTCACTTATAAAAACCAGGACGGGGCAGGGGTGAGATAAAGGGAAAACAGAAAGGGGGAGGCGGAGGGATGTTGAAAGCTGGGGGCAAAGGCAAATGGAGGTTTAACAAGTGGGGGTGTCCAGACAGGGAGGGCAAGAGTGATGGTTGCATAAAGGTGCATCCCTTCGAAACTAATCTTCATAGAAGGCCTCCACACAGACCTTTGACATCTGTGGGCAGACAGACCTGTGACATGGCAACAAACTATTGGTCTCCGCTGCCCACAGGTTGGGACGTTGCATTTCAGTGTTTATGCCTTCTATGAAGATATGGTCTTGATCCCTTTGAGGTTGAGGTTAAGTGCTTGGAGAAGAGGTTGCTAGGTGGGGTACACTTAGTTTGTGATTGAGGCTTTAATGAGACAGTGGGGGTTGGAAGATTAGGCTGGAGACGAGGGAATGTAAAGGTCAAGTACAAGTGCTTGACATTAAGTAAGAATTTCTCTAACCACTTGGATGCTGAATGATTTATAGACTTGAACAAACTATTTATTAATGGAGAAAAAGGAGTTGATGCTTTTGCCACAAAGACAACCAAAAAAAAAATCAAATGCATGGAATTAGTCACTTAGAATATAAATTATTTTCAAGTCGTATATAAAGTCTTTTTTTTTTTTAAAGGTTGTTATCAACTGGCTCTATCTGTCTGGTACATATTTTCAACTTGCTAAATCTCCCTTTTCCCATTCTGGAATCAAGTTGAAACTTTGCACAACTATTGATTGTTCCTAGCAAATTGTGAATCAGTCCAAAAAAAAATTAATCAATTAGTTAATGAATTAGTAGTAATTAATTAATTTTGTTTAATATTGAAAATAGAAAATAAATCTTACAGTACTGAGATATTTGGCTGTAAATGTGAAGCTTTGCTTTTTTTTTTAAAAAGTATTTTTTATATATTGCTTGTTACTTCAGTTACTGAAGCAGTTGTGTAGTACAATTATAGTCACCATAAGCATCTTTTGGAAATCTTCTTTAGAATTTTAGTTTTAAAATGAAGTGAATATGTCATGCCAGTTAGTATTCAATTGTGTTTTGGGGATGTATTTTAACATAATTTTACTTTTTCTGTAGCGCCATTTCGATTGTCATACCAGTCCATTGACATTCTCCAATAATGACCTGAGGTGGATTTTGGCGTGCTGCTCCACTCGAGATGCTGGTTGGTCATCTTTTCAATGATTTAGTTTTTGTTTTTAAGTCATACATTTAAGGTCAGTTACTGAAACTGTTTGATTAATTGTATGTTACATTATTCCAAATAGTGTTTTGTTTTGTTTGTGCAGGCCATAAAGCAGCGCCAGTTCTGCTGCAGTATTCCTTACAGAATGTATGTGAAGGTATCAAAACTATTGACTGCAGGTTTGAGTCTACATTTTGTAGAGAGCTCTGGCAGAGGTGTGTGTTTTTTGTATATATTCCTTTCATTTGAATAGGATTTTGTTCTAAATTTTTTCTTATCATTTGAGTTCTTACCGTCTCTATAATTTTGTTAAAAATTTTAATTAACTAAAACATTGATTAATTTTAGGCTTATTACAAGCCTTAACATATAAGTGCTTGATTCAAATCTATTTCAAATTTCCTGATATTTCTCATGGAGTCAGCCATTTTCGATGGTTAATAGAGAAATTTCACAACATTTCGTTAGTTATTTTTTAGATTCTGATGTGTTTGTTCTATGCAGAGAAAAAAGCAGATTAACAGATATATGCATTTTAATGAAATTCCAGCAGGTTCATGGGCTGGCGGAGTTAAGCTGAAATTTTTGTTTTTGAATTTCAAAAGTTATTTGAATCTTTGCCATTACATATAAAAAGAACTTAGACAATGTGTAATGCTTTCTGATTGTGATCAGGCAAATGTGCACTGTGCACAAATTATTAGCAGTAAAAGAAATAAACAGGTCTCCTCTCTTGTGTAACTTATTGAAAGTTAGTCACTTTATTAAAAGTTAGTCACTTTATTTTAAAAGTATATTTGTTGTTCCTGGTTAGGATACAGAACACATCACTGAGTTCACTGACAACTCTTAAAGAAGACGATGTGGAAACATTTGTTGGAGCCTTAGAGAGTCACCTGGAATACACCATGCACATTGTGTTTAGTGTAAGTACCACAACATGTAGGTCATACTCTGTCAATACATCTTGTCCATGTTTAGAGTGCTGGGATGTTATACTCTGTCAATACACCTTGTCCATGTTTAGAGTGCTGGGATGTTATACTCTGTCAATACATCTTGTCCATGTTTAGAGTGCTGGGATGTTATACTCTGTCAATACATCTTGTCCATGTTTAGAATGCTGGGATGTTATACTCTGTCAATACACCTTGTCCATGTTTAGAGTGCTGGGATGTTATACTCTGTCAATACACCTTGTCCATGTTTAGAGTGCTGGGATGTTATACTCTGTCAATACATCTTGTCCATGTTTAGAGTGCTGGGATGTTATACTCTGTCAATACATCTTGTCCATGTTTAGAATGCTGGGATGTTATACTCTGTCAATACACCTTGTCCATGTTTAGAGTGCTGGGATGTTGTACTCTGTCAATACACCTTGTCCATGTTTAGAGTGCTGGGATGTTGCACTCTGTCAATACACCTTGTCCATGTTTAGAGTGCTGGGATGTTGTACTCTGTCAATACATCTTGTCCATGTTTAGAATGCTGGGATGTTGCACTCTGTCAATACACCTTGTCCAAGTTTAGAATGCTGGGATGTTGCACTCTGTCAATATGTCTTGTCCATGTTTAGAATGCTGGGATGTTGTACTCTGTCAATATGTCTTGTCCATGTTTAGAATGCTGGGATGTTGCACTCTGTCAATACGCCTTGTCCATGTTTAGAATGCTGGGATGTTGTACTCTGTCAATATGTCTTGTCCATGTTTAAAATGCTGTGATATTGTACTCTGTCAATACACCTTGTCCGTGTTTAGTGTACATATAATTCACTTGAAGTCATGACCACTCAGCTCAGTCACCCCACACCATTTACATGTTTCAAGTTTGAAGAAATTTATATCGTAACTCATAGGATAGTGTATAAGTTGTTATTTTTTAAATTTATTTTCTTGTTTCTATACTTTAGAAGCTGACTCTCTCAGAAGTGGGGACTCCAATAGCTTATGTATCTAGTCAAGGCAAAATCAAGGTAAGTTGTATAAAGTGTAGGTAAATATTGAAGTAAAGTGTTATTAACAAGACCTGAAACTATAGAGTTGTTGGCAGTCAATTTGAAGAGTATCCATTGCAACTGCCAACTATGTTGAGGGTTTAATGTTATCAGATCCGCAACTACTTCTGTAATCCCCTCGCATGTTGTAGTCAAGGACCAGGTGTTATGTACACTGTTGAAACCATGTGTGGTTTCAAATGATTCATAAACCACTTTGCTACCTCATTGAGGAGGGATCCAGTGTAAATCATGATGGGTTCCTGGAATATTAAATTGACACTGAATTCAAGCTGAATTGAGTTTACTAAGTGCCTAAAGGGGGCTTTGAAAATTGCCAATTAACCCTTTATGCAATGGTTCAGAACAGAGAGAGGACTAAGAAGGCTGAGATGACATTGAAGGTATACCAAAACACTTTTATATCATATTCTAAATAACAAAAGCCTTGATTGAAATTAAAGTTCTAAATTGTAAGAGGCACTTCTCAATGACTTTTCTTTGTTCCCTATTGTTAAATGCATGACTCTTCTATGACTTTGTCCCCTGTTGTTAAATGCATGACTCTTCTATGTCTTTGTTCCCTATTGTTAAATGCATGACTCTTCTATGTCTTTGTTCCCTATTGTGAAATGCATGACTCTTCTATGTCTTTGTCCCCTATTGTTAAATGCATGACTCTTCTATGACTTTGTCCACTATTGTTAAATGCATGACTCTTCTATGTCTTTGTCCCCTATTGTTAAATGCATGACTCTTCTATGTCTTTGTTCCCTATTGTTAAATGCATGACTCTTCTATGTCTTTGTTCCCTATTGTGAAATGCATGACTCTTCTATGACTTTGTTCCCTATTGTTTAATGCATGACTCTTCTATGTCTTTGTCCCCTATTGTTAAATGCATGACTCTTCTATGATTTTGTCCCCTATTGTTAAATGCATGACTCTTCTATGTCTTTGTTCCCTATTGTTAAATGCATGACTCTTCTATGTCTTTGTTCCCTATTGTTAAATGCATGACTCTTCTATGTCTTTGTCCCCTATTGTTAAATGCATGACTCTTCTATGTCTTTGTCCCCTATTGTTAAATGCATGACTCTTCTATGATTTTGTCCCCTATTGTTAAATGCATGACTCTTCTATGTCTTTGTTCCCTATTGTGAAATGCATGACTCTTCTATGTCTTTGTTCCCTATTGTGAAATGCATGACTCTTCTATGACTTTGTTCCCTATTGTTAAATGCATGACTCTTCTATGTCTTTGTCCCCTATTGTTAAATGCATGACTCTTCTATGATTTTGTCCCCTATTGTGAAATGCATGACTCTTCTATGACTTTGTTCCCTATTGTTAAATGCATGACTCTTCTATGTCTTTGTCCCCTATTGTTAAATGCATGACTCTTCTATGATTTTGTCCCCTATTGTTAAATGCATGACTCTTCTATGTCTTTGTTCCCTATTGTTAAATGCATGACTCTTCTATGTCTTTGTTCCCTATTGTTAAATGCATGACTCTTCTATGTCTTTGTTCCCTATTGTTAAATGCATGACTCTTCTATGATTTTGTCCCCTATTGTTAAATGCATGACTCTTCTATGATTTTGTCCCCTATTGTTAAATGCATGACTCTTCTATGTCTTTGTTCCCTATTGTTAAATGCATGACTCTTCTATGTCTTTGTTCCCTATTGTTAAATGCATGACTCTTCTATGTCTTTGTCCCCTATTGTTAAATGCATGACTCTTCTATGATTTTGTCCCCTATTGTTAAATGCATGACTCTTCTATGTCTTTGTTCCCTATTGTGAAATGCATGACTCTTCTATGTCTTTGTTCCCTATTGTGAAATGCATGACTCTTCTATGACTTTGTTCCCTATTGTTAAATGCATGACTCTTCTATGTCTTTGTCCCCTATTGTTAAATGCATGACTCTTCTATGATTTTGTCCCCTATTGTGAAATGCATGACTCTTCTATGACTTTGTTCCCTATTGTTAAATGCATGACTCTTCTATGTCTTTGTCCCCTATTGTTAAATGCATGACTCTTCTATGATTTTGTCCCCTATTGTTAAATGCATGACTCTTCTATGTCTTTGTTCCCTATTGTTAAATGCATGACTCTTCTATGTCTTTGTTCCCTATTGTTAAATGCATGACTCTTCTATGTCTTTGTTCCCTATTGTTAAATGCATGACTCTTCTATGTCTTTGTTCCCTATTGTTAAATGCATGACTCTTCTATGTCTTTGTTCCCTATTGTTAAATGCATGACTCTTCTATGTCTTTGTTTCCTATTGTTAAATGCATGACTCTTCTATGTCTTTGTCCCCTATTGTTAAATGCATGACTCTTCTATGTCTTTGTTCCCTATTGTTAAATGCATGACTCTTCTATGTCTTTGTTCCCTATTGTTAAATGCATGACTCTTCTATGTCTTTGTCCCCTATTGTTAAATGCATGACTCTTCTATGATTTTGTCCCCTATTGTTAAATGCATGACTCTTCTATGTCTTTGTTCCCTATTGTGAAATGCATGACTCTTCTATGTCTTTGTTCCCTATTGTTAAATGCATGACTCTTCTATGTATTTGTTCCCTATTGTGAAATGCATGACTCTTCTATGTCTTTGTCCCCTATTGTGAAATGCATGACTCTTCTATGTCTTTGTCCCCTATTGTTAAATGCATGACTCTTCTATGACTTTGTTCCCTATTGTTAAATGCATGACTCTTCTATGTCTTTGTCCCCTATTGTTAAATGCATGACTCTTCTATGATTTTGTCCCCTATTGTTAAATGCATGACTCTTCTATGTCTTTGTTCCCTATTGTTAAATGCATGACTCTTCTATGTCTTTGTTCCCTATTGTTAAATGCATGACTCTTTTATGTCTTTGTTCCCTATTGTTAAATGCATGACTCTTCTATGTCTTTGTCCCCTATTGTTAAATGCATGACTCTTCTATGTCTTTGTTCCCTATTGTGAAATGCATGACTCTTCTATGTCTTTGTTCCCTATTGTTAAATGCATGACTCTTCTATGTCTTTGTTCCCTATTGTTAAATGCATGACTCTTCTATGTCTTTGTTCCCTATTGTTAAATGCATGACTCTTCTATGTCTTTGTCCCCTATTGTTAAATGCATGACTCTTCTATGTCTTTGTTCCCTATTGTGAAATGCATGACTCTTCTATGTCTTTGTTCCCTATTGTTAAATGCATGACTCTTCTATGACTTTGTTCCCTATTGTTAAATGCATGACTCTTCTATGTCTTTGTCCCCTATTGTTAAATGCATGACTCTTCTATGATTTTGTCCCCTATTGTGAAATGCATGACTCTTCTATGACTTTGTTCCCTATTGTTAAATGCATGACTCTTCTATGTCTTTGTCCCCTATTGTTAAATGCATGACTCTTCTATGATTTTGTCCCCTATTGTTAAATGCATGACTTTTCTATGTCTTTGTTCCCTATTGTTAAATGCATGACTCTTCTATGTCTTTGTTCCCTATTGTTAAATGCATGACTCTTCTATGTCTTTGTTCCCTATTGTTAAATGCATGACTCTTCTATGATTTTGTCCCCTATTGTTAAATGCATGACTCTTCTATGTCTTTGTTCCCTATTGTTAAATGCATGACTCTTCTATGTCTTTGTTCCCTATTGTGAAATGCATGACTCTTCTATGACTTTGTTCCCTATTGTTAAATGCATGACTCTTCTATGTCTTTGTCCCCTATTGTTAAATGCATGACTCTTCTATGATTTTGTCCCCTATTGTTAAATGCATGACTCTTCTATGTCTTTGTTCCCTATTGTTAAATGCATGACTCTTCTATGTCTTTGTTCCCTATTGTTAAATGCATGACTCTTCTATGTCTTTGTTCCCTATTGTTAAATGCATGACTCTTCTATGTCTTTGTCCCCTATTGTTAAATGCATGACTCTTCTATGATTTTGTCCCCTATTGTTAAATGCATGACTCTTCTATGTCTTTGTTCCCTATTGTGAAATGCATGACTCTTCTATGTCTTTGTTCCCTATTGTTAAATGCATGACTCTTCTATGTCTTTGTTCCTTATTGTGAAATGCATGACTCTTCTATGTCTTTGTCCCCTATTGTTAAATGCATGACTCTTCTATGACTTTGTCCCCTATTGTTAAATGCATGACTCTTCTATGACTTTGTCCCCTATTGTTAAATGCATGACCCTTCTATGACTTTGTCCCCTATTGTTAAATGCATGACTCTTCTATGTCTTTGTCCCCTATTGTTAAATGCATGACTCTTCTATGACTTTGTCCCCTATTGTTAAATGCATGACTCTTCTATGACTTTGTCCCCTATTGTTAAATGCATGACTCTTCTATGACTTTGTCCCCTATTGTTAAATGCATGACTCTTCTATGACTTTGTCCCCTGTTGTTAAATGCATGACTCTTCTATGACTTTGTCACCTGTTGTTATATGTCACCTGTTTTTAGATTTGATTTATTACTATTGCAGTCTTATGATAAGTCAAACTTTGATGTCTGTATATTCAATTTAATGTAACAGATGTAGAATTTTATTATTTCCCTTTTTTTTTCTTCAGCTCTTCCAATCAGAAGATATTTATTTGCCTTTACATCTGGTCAGCTCCATTGCTAATGATAAGTTGACCCAGTTTAGTTTGACACAGACAAAGCCAGTCCTCAACACATCAGGATGATATTGTGGGACATGTCAGTAGCATCTAATATTGTATGGATAGTCTACCTTTGTTGGCCTATGTAGTCATGGAAGTTGTCAAACATTTGAACTGAATGGAATTTCCTTTTTAAAAACAAAATGGGAAGTGTACCTCTCAGAATAGTATGAATATTTCCAACAGGAAGATAAATACTATAATGTAGGTTTGGATGTGATTTTATTTCTAGATAATCTTAATGCCTATAAAGTGTTTAGAATGGAATAGAAACTAGAAACAGACTTTCAAATTATTTTCATTCAGCTAGAAACTGTGTCTTGGTACTTTGTTGTTGTTACTTCTATCAGACACTATCTGCAAAGATTATCTGCCACTTTTACACTATCACTAGATAGACCTTTGTTGTCACAATACTTAACATTTTAGTGACGCAAGCAAAACTTTTCTAAGATTTCCTTGTTATCCTATGGGCCATGGTATTCTGTTGGCCATGGTATCATATGATAGGCCGTTAAGACTTATTTCTTTTTAAAACAAAGCAAAAGTTGCATTTTATTTGTACAAATGTAAAATAAAATAATATTTTTTTTATATCAATGTGTAAAAAAACAACAAACATGAACACTTTAGAAAACAATTTTCTGTTTTTTTAATTTATACTTTAAAGCATACTGTTATATACATAATTATTTTAATTTATATGTTTCTCTCTTGTTTTTATGTGTGTATGATTATTTATGTATATATAATAAATGTCATTGGTTTGGTTATAGAATTGTTCCTGGTTGACTGACTGTGTGTTGTGTTTCATAGAAGTATTTTGAATTATAAATAGTTGTTACATTTGTAATTTGTTACAATCTGGAGCAGACGACAAGATGGAGTGATGGGATGTTTCTGTGGTATATTGTATGTGCGTGTGTGTTTCTGGGTGTGGCTTATTTGTAATTTGTTACAATCTGGAGCAGACGACAAGATGGAGTGATGGGATGTTTCTGTGGTATATTGTATGTGTGTCTGTTTTTTGGGTGTGGCACATTTGTAATTTGTTACAATCTGGAGCAGACGACAAGATGGAGTGATGGGATGTTTCTGTGGTATATTGTATGTGTGTGTTTTTTTGGGTGTGGCAGTAATTTTCTACAAAAACAAAGCACAAAATACCTGCTGCTTGATTTGTTAGGACAAGTTTATGACTTAAAAATATTTAGCTCTCTTTAAGCTGTAGAAAAATTCTCAGTGTCAATGAATTCCCTGGTGGAAACAGTCTTTAGAGAAACTTTTTACCAGACAGAGTTGATAAAAGCTTTGTAAAAAGAAGTGAAAAAAATAGCTGGATCCTTCCTTTAGTAGGGCTACCTGGTACAAACTCATAAGTGTGCATATTGTGTTTTGTTTGTCTTGTGTATGCGTGGTATGTTTTGTACTGTAAATATATATATATATATATATCCTCCACTCTAAACACACACACAAACAGGTCCTCACACCTTTAGTTTTTTTCAGCAACTCAAGACCTCCCCTTATAACAGCTATACTCGTGTGGCTGTTTATATTTTCTTCCAGAGCTTGATGCAGTGTAGTGACACTAGTAGCCCACATGTCATTAATGTCTACACTAATAAACAGCGGGGATGTCATGTCAGACACATAAATGACACTCTACGGTCGTTTCAAACAGAGAACTTTAAAAAAAAAAAAAGGTCATTCACCCCAGAAGCAAACTTGCACCAGGACTTCAAGACTGGTTCATTAACTCTTTTTCTCCGTAATTATTTAGCACATCCTTGTGAAATCAACGTTGGTATCGTCATTTAGGAGAAAAAGAGTTAAGTAAGAGTGTCATGTTGTTGCACGAAAAACAATTTACGTAAGAATAAGAGAACGTTGGGATATTACGTAATACAAAAAAAAAGCACGTTTTTTTGCCCCCCCCCCACTTATAACTAATCGTAACAACCCCCACCCCTCCCTCCGTCGACGAACATAACAAGAAAATTCTTATCTTACAAAAGACTTTTAAATTATCATTGCCCCAAACTACAAATTTTCATCGTGGTATCTATAGAAATGAAGGGAATTGACACGACTTGTAGTTGGCGCTTCGATGACGTATTCAGTTTGTTTGTTTTTCCCCACCAATCTTGTACATTTATATCGGACAGAGACCAATCGTGACAGAAGTCCTGAACACTGACCTGCAACGTCTCAACCTGCGGGCAGCGTTAACCAATAGCGCGTTTCCACGTCACAGGTCTGTGAGACGATGCAATGAGCTATTGGTCTCCACTGCCCACTTTTTGTGACGTTGCAGGTCAGTGTTCAGGCCTTCTGTCACGAACGGTCTCGGTCAGGCGGCCGCCGAATAACCCCATCGGAAAACCCGTGGTGTTGAGTGTTATTTTTTCCTTTTATATTGATTGAAAACCCGTGGTTGATAACTTTCAAATTGTTATTGAACAACAAACACATGAAAGTAACAAACTCGTCTAGTTCTTTGTAATACCAATCTGCAGGACTTTATGCACTACTAAGTTTCTATCTCAAAAAACTATAGTCTCACAGGCCTAGACGTTCAGCTGTCGATCTGTAGTCCTGACCTCACGTTACCCCCCCCCCCCCCCCCCCGGCTAGGTGACCCATTCCACCATTGGGCAGTTACAGGACTGGGACGCTCATACTCCACGACGAACACACGCACGCCGCAATCCTTCCTAAACGCTGAGGTTAGTGAAAGTCGGACCGGCGAAAGACAAAGGGACCACTGTATCTATTAATAATAATTAAAATATATAAAGAGCTGTAAATACACTGCAGGCGCTGTGATAACGTGACAGACATAAACTCGAGACTTTAAATGACAAAATAAATATCAACAATATTTGCTTTTTTTTTTTAAATTTTTTTTTTGCTACGTAACAAATCTTCATATCCCCCTCCCCCTTGTAACACATTGTATACTCCCCCCCCCTTTTTTTTTAAAAGCCGTTACATAATATGCGAACGTTGCCTAACTTAACGGACATTCAATAACTTTATTGACAAATAAGAAAAAAAAATGAGCAAGCCCCCTACCTTCACATTCTCACTCACACACCGTGACCTCCGTGACCCCATATTGAAGGTGTCTTACACACACACATAGTGTAAGTGACCCTAAAGATGGTCAGCACTTTTCTCCCCTCTTGCGCATTGCGAATCTCTCTCCGGTTCCGACTTACATACCGTAGTGTGACCAAAAAAAAAACAACTTTCTAAAAAGATGATAATGACTTGTATGGTTTATTGGAACCCAAGACATGTTTCTCAATCGATGAAAGGGCGTGAACCCCCATTCTCCAAGTTCACAAATCTAAGACATTAATATATACCAGCTAGTCCTTGCGGCGAGAACGAAGGGATCCTTTAAATACAGTGGCAGCTAATTAGTAGAGGTAAAGCGAGGTAATTGCTACGCCTGAGTGAATACAAAATTATAATTTAACAATTTGTAGCAGGCGACTTTTCATTACGTCACGTCACGCATTTTGAGGCCGTCATTTCACAAATCAAAATTATTTTTTTCTTTACATTACCACTTGCATCACACAGAAATTAACTCTTTCTCTCCGTAATTATTTACCACATTCTGGTGGAATCAACGCTGGTATCGTCAGTTAGAAGAGAACGAGTTAAGATCATTCATTTGACAGACTTACAATCTCCAACTGTTTCTATTTTTTTTTTATCATGCCTCTATTCAACTTGCACATTCGAATCGGGCAAAACCTTCAGTGTTGATACGGTTCTCAAAAACGTCTCTAACGATTACCCTATACATTTTGACAGTTGATGTATATTGTTTTTTAAAAGAATTACGAGATCGTTGACCACACGAAGAAGACCGTTATATTTGTTCAAAGTATTAAAAGAAAATATTTAAATTTGGCTAGAGAACTAGAAATTTTTTTAAAATTTGGCTCGAGGACTAGAAAATATTTTAAATTTGGCTCGAGGACTAGAAAATATTTTAATTTTGGCTCGAGGACTAGAAAATATTTAAATTTGGCTTGAGGACTAGAAAATATTTTAATTTTGGCTCGAGGACTAGAAAATATTTTGAATTTGGCTAGAGAACTAGAAAATATTTTAAATTTGGCTAAAGAACTAGAAAATATTTTAAATTTGGCTAGAGAACTAGAAAATCTGGAACACACTCTACGTCTTGGGTATTTATGCACGTAGCGCCTATTCATTAACAGGTTTAACTCTTTCTCTCCTAATCGACGATACCATTAAATTAAATTAATATTTGATTTTTTAAAACTTGACTTTGTGTTATATAAAAAAGAGCATGCATTTCCCTTTAATTCTATACCAAATACAACATTTTCTGATAAGAAACAACAAAGCTATTGAAGCCCAATCATAACAGGGGAGTGAAATAGTAATGAGCAAAATGAAGAATTCCTTCAAAACGTGAACAAATAATTACGGAGAGAAAGAGTTAATAAAGTAATGTTAGCGCATCGTCTACTAAGTCTAGATCTTAAGGTATATCGTTAGAATATATTAAGTCTAGGAGACTTCTTGAGCGATTCCACCAAAGATGCTTGCGCTCCATCATGGACATACGGTGGCAAGACCGCACTACAAACAGCGATCTCCTTGCGAAGGCCGGTATGGACAGTATAGAGCAGTGGTTCCCAAACTTTTTTGTCTCGTAGACCCCTTGCCACGTTTTCTGGTTTTCGGTAGACCCCCTGCTCAACTTGCAATTTTTTTGCAAATTCATTAACATTTTTTTAAACAAATTTCTAACTGTAATGAGTTGAAGAGTGAAAAGGTAATTTAAAACTACACAACTATGAATATTGTGTTTCATATACGAATTTGTTGTTCTATGAAGTAGTCTTTCTAACATTAAATATTAATTAATTAATTAATTAATATGCCTTAAGTATCATTGTAAAAGGTTTCGCAAAGAGCAGTTTCATGTGTATTTCTTGATCTTTCACTTGTGGTTTAAATATTGAATCAGCGGAACTGTTTTCATTAACAGGAGAGGGGCGAAGGCGAGTAACTGGAGCCTAAACCAGGTGTTGTGGGTCAACCTTAAGAAAATATAAGGAGACAGTGACCATTAGTGCCATGTATCCCTGGGCCGTCCCCTCTTCCTCTTTCCTTGGGGTTTCCAGGTTAGGGCTTGCCTTGTTATGCTTGATGCAGGCTTGCGTAGGGTGTGAACTATCCATCTCCAGCGTCTCTGAAGATTATCTACTTCAATGGGCTGCTGCTTTGTTCTTTGCCACAGTTCCTCATTCGAGATCTTCTGGCCAGCGGATTATAAGAATCTTCCTCAGGCAGTTTTTGTTGAATACCTGGTGGTGATGGTGGTTCTCCAGGTCTCTGCTCCATAAAGTAATGTTGGCTTAACAAAGGATAGACTAATCTTGGTGGTGGTGCTTATTTCCCTAGATCCCCAGGTGTTCTTCAACTGATGGAAGGCTGCTCGAGCTTTACCATGGCACCGCGATTTGGAAGCAGATGGGCAAGACGTGGGGACAGTTGGAGAGTCTCGCCCAAAACCGAGATGCCTGGAGGAAGCTGGTTGGTGGACTATGCCCAGAAAGGACGACAGGCATAGATGAGATAAGATGGTGACCATTAGACAGTTTGTAGCACACAGCGCTACACCTTGTCAGACCAAACTGTATTTCTATCTTTTGCAAAGATTTACATAAGAAGCTTTTAATTTTATAACTCATGACACCGAAGCGACCTAAAACTATATTGTCGCTTTAAGAAATTCTTTTAATAATAACAGATGTATGTTTGTGTAAAACGGCTGGTAAATTCAATTTTTTACTGTTTTGCTGTTTTCCGTATTTTGGCTATAAGTAAAGAAATCTTGTAAGACGCTCACAAACCATCATCTTCTCTATATGATGTCGAACAGAGATTTTGTGGGTCCATTCTGAACTTTGAGTGTTCGAAAGTTTTTCAAATCTTAATTTTTGTCAGGGTAGGCAACTGTGTGTTTGACAAGGAAGGAATCCCAATTTTAAATAATTAATGTTGTACTGTCTACATTTCTTTTTTTTTTCTAAATATTAGTTACATGTAGACAAAATTAAGCTATTTAAATAAGCTTTGAAATTGAATAAAAAAATTTTTTTGAATAGCAGGTTAAATATTTAAAGGATTAACGAAGGTACAAATCATAAATTAGTGTAGGAAATAATTACATTAATGGAATGTGGGAAATAATTACATTAATGGAATGTGAAAATTAAGTAACGACCTGCTTGGATGAAATCTATTATCGTAGACCCCCGTGGACATCTCATAGACCCCCAATTTATTTTTTCACTTTCGTAGACCCCTTGGAGGTCTTCGTAGACCCCTGGGGGTCCATATAGACCACTTTGGGAATCACTGGTATAGAGGGACTTCTTATGGTCCGGCAGTTACGCTGGGTAGGGCATGTATCCCGTATGTGGAGAGGAACGTATGCCAAAGGCAGTCTTTTTTGGTGAGCTAAAAGGTGGTCGACATAACAGAGGCGCCCCACGGAAACGCTTCAAAGACCAGCTTAGGCGTCAAGTTTCCTTGGCTGACATAGTAGAGAGCACCTGGTTGCATGCGGCCTCAGAACGAGACAGCTGGATGTTACTCACGAAGGCCGCGGGATACACATTTGAGACCAAAAGAAAATCCGCTGCCGAGGACAAACGCAGACGGCGACAACAAAATCTAAATCGACCACCTGCGCACAATGGTTATGCCTGCCCTAGATGTGACAAAATATGTAGGTCACAGCTGGGACTGCGCAGCCACGGGAAATACTGCACTACTCTTAAATCTTCGGACTAAAAGACAAGCCTTATTATAGGCCTAAATTCGCTTAACAATGATTTTTCTCGGGTGGGGGCGGGGGAGGTGGAATAGGGCGGGGTAATGTTCCATCTTTTTTTTTTTGTTTTTTAGCTCTAACATTCATTACTTATTAAGAGTAACTAATTGCTCGATACGCTGTATAAACGCGGTATTGTTCCTGAATTTTGTTTGAAGTATTTAAAAAAAAATTCTTCTTGATTTGCATGATACAAAGTCGAAATACAAACGTCTCTACTAATATATGAACACATATGACCAGCAAGGTCTTATAATGTTAGCAGTTTAAAGTTACCCAGCAGTGCCGGATCAATCGATAGTCTAAACTGGTCGGATGTGTGGTTGAGTAGCAAAAAACAGCTTGGCAACCTTTCAAGGGGGGCTTGAGTTCAAATCCTGGCTAGTGCAGAGTTGATTTGCTGAGCGCCTTAAGGCAGTAAGGAAACATACCAGATACCCCCTCCCCCACTGGTCCACAAAAATGAATGGACCATAACACACTGAGGTTGTTCTAAACATGAAAGTAGCGCTAAACATGAAAGTAGCGCTAAACATGAAAGTAGCGCTAAACATGAAAGTAGCACTAAACATAAAAGTAGCGCTAAACATGAAAGTAGCGCTAAACATGAAAGTAGCGCTAAACATGAAAGTAGCACTAAACATAAAAGTAGCGCTAAACATAAAAGTAGCACTAAACATAAAAGTAGCGCTAAACATAAAAGTAGCGCTAAACATAAAAGTAGTACTAAACATTAAAGTAGCGCTAAACATAAAAGTAGTACTAAACATTAAAGTAGCGCTAAACATAAAAGTAGCACTAAACATAAAAGTAGCGCTAAACATAAAAGTAGCACTAAACATAAAAGTAGCACTAAACATAAAAGTAGCGCTAAACATAAAAGTAGCACTAAACATAAAAGTAGTAGGGTCAACTAAACATAAAAGTAGCGCTAAACATAAAAGTAGTACTAAACATAAAAGTAGCGCTAAACATAAAAGTAGCACTAAACATAAAAGTAGCGCTAAACATAAAAGTAGCACTAAACATAAAAGTAGCGCTAAACATAAAAGTAGCACTAAACATAAAAGTAGCGCTAAACATAAAAGTAGCACTAAACATAAAAGTAGTAGGGCCTACTAAATATAAAAGTAGCGCTAAACATAAAAGTAGTACTAAACATAAAAGTAGCGCTAAACATAAAAGTAGTACTAAACATAAAAGTAGCGCTAAACATAAAAGTAGCGCTAAACATAAAAGTAGCACTAAACATAAAAGTAGTAGGGCCTACTAAACATAAAAGTAGCGCTAAACATAAAAGTAGCACTAAACATAAAAGTAGCGCTAAACATAAAAGTAGCACTAAACATAAAAGTAGCACTAAACATAAAAGTAGCACTAAACATAAAAGTAGTAGGGCCTACTAAACATAAAAGTAGCGCTAAACATAAAAGTAGCACTAAGCATGAAAGTAGCGCTAAACATAAAAGTAGCGCTAAACATAAAAGTAGCACTAAACATAAAAGTAGTAGGGCCTACTAAACATAAAAGTAGCGCTAAACATAAAAGTAGCACTAAACATAAAAGTAGTACTAAACATAAAAGTAGCACTAAACATAAAAGTAGCACTAAACATAAAAGTAGTAGGGCCTACTAAACATAAAAGTAGCGCTAAACATAAAAGTAGTAGGGCCTACTAAACATAAAAGTAGCACTAAACATAAAAGTAGTAGGGCCTACTAAACATAAAAGTAGCGCTAAACATAAAAGTAGCACTAAGCATGAAAGTAGCGCTAAACATAAAAGTAGCGCTAAACATAAAAGTAGCACTAAACATGAAAGTAATAAAATCAAAACTGTGCGGCTACCCAGGGCCTCGTCCTTCAAGTGGTAGAGCAGGCCCTGTAAATTAAAATAGACTTACTCTTTCACTTTAAATTAAAAATATACTTACAGTTTGTAAAAGAAGGGGAAAAAATGAATGTCAATTTCTCCTCCAGCGTCGTCTGCTTTAAGTCATTGATTATCAAAAAAAAAAAAAAAAGTTAAGAAAAAAGAGTAAAGGTCCCTTTTTCTGGCTTTGTGGTTTTATGGGGAGTGGGCGGGGGGCGATGAAGTAAATCGCGTCTGTTCTTATCTCCGACGGTTTAACGAGCGTGTAAGGCTGTCAGCACAATGACCAACTGCCTTTACTTTTCCTAAAGTACGCCAGGTACTCATTACAGTTGGGTGAATTCAGGAGCGTCCTAAAAATTCCAAAGTTCAACTTTAGAATCTTCACCATATAAAATAATACCTACATTTAAAATTTGTACTGTCCAAAACTTTATTTGATGACGCAATGCCTTCCAAACTGCATATTTATTAAGACATAGCCTGGGTATCGAGTCAACAGATTTATACACATAGTGACCTTTCATAGCTTATAACCTCGTAGAGCTGAAGGAAAAAGCAAAATAAAAATAAATACTTAAAATTTAGCTTTTATAATGGAGATAACTGCACAATTACCGACATGAATTTCAACACTTCCAAGATTTAACTCCTCATTGTCTATGTAAAAAAAGTCAATTTATTTATGACAATAATTAATTTAATCATTGGCGAATTTTTGCATTGATTCATGTGTTGTCTTTAACTGTGAATAATTGTGCAAAGTTTAGAATTTATGCGAGAATGGGAAGTGGGAGAAATAAAGTGTACAAAATTTGTAACAGACAGACAGACAGACAGACAAAATTAGTTGAAATAAGCCTAGTGAAAAAAAAACCCCGACAGATTTACTGGTTCAGAACTTCAGATGCGATGCAGGCAATGTATAGTCTACCTTGCGTTTTAATTTCCCCGACTTAAGTCATTATCATTGCAAAGCAGAACTCGTGAAAGTTGAACTTTTTAATCAATAAAAAATAAAACTTCAAACATAGCCCGGCACACACACATGTATAGAGAGTATCTCTATCTATCTTCATTCCTGGTTGAGGTACCAGTCGCTAGTGATTTATCGGGGGGCACCCCATTCAAATCAATTGCTATATGAAAGCTCAATTTATTGATTTCCGATTCGATCACGAAAAGGTGCTGATATTTAAAGGCCCTACTAGGTCTCAAATCTATCCTCCCCTCTCCTCTCAGCTACTTATATACCCTCCCTCTCTTCTATACGATTTGTTCCTTTTTCTCCAGTGTTCACTCATTTTATCACCCTCAAAGTGGTCCCCCCCCCACACTACTTGAATAGACTGCCTTACTTTCACTGTATTGATGCATATTATACAGTTGTATTTATTCCGTGCACCGAGCATTGATATAACACCAGAACCGCTATTTTAAAACTAAAGATAGATTCAACTGTGGGTATTTGTATGTTGACTTCAGTCTGTTTTATAAAGCAGTGAGATATTCTTTAACGGTGTGTTGTGATTGGAACTACACCGTGCTGACACGGTAAGCATTTCTTGTGGTTATTATTGTGCTTTGATAAATAACTACAATCATTAATTTGATAAATACTACTGCAGTACTGTTTGTAATATATTCAAAAATATTTAACCTCATTTAGTCTGTTTGATCACTTATATAATAATGTTAAAATTGCAGTCTTTTCTGATAAAACAACTATTCAATAAATTAATCTATTTAAAAAGCTATTTAACTATGAAGAATTACGGTGGCTAAAAGTGAATTGAAAGGAAGGCTACAGTCTATCCATACATTTGTGTTAGTACTCAATAGTCTATATGTCTGGAGCGCGGTGGCCGAGTGTTTAAATGCTTGGCTTTCGAACCTGGGGTGCTGGGCTCGAATCTCGCTGGAGACTGGAATTTTGAACTTAGGGATATTTACGGCGCCCTTGAGTCCACCCATCTGATTTTAGCTGGGGAAAGTAAAGGTGGTTTGTTGTTGTACTTGTTAACCGTTAGTCAAAGAAACATCATCTAAAAAGCTAAAAAGATTCTAGAAATAAAAAATCACCCTTTGAGTCTGGATTTTGTGATTTTACCATCACAAGAGAGATACAAGACACCGATAGCAAAGACAAACAGACACAAAAACTCCCCTGGCAATCAAATCATTAAATAGAAACTATCTTATAAAAACCTTTTCGAATATAAATTATGAGTGAGTCTGGTGAGTCTGGTGTGAATGTATACTTTGGTTTTCTATAGTTATACTGTTTTGTTTGGTGTAATGCACATATTGTAAGACAAATTTCCTTATGATTAATAACGATTATTAATATTATTATTATTATCTGCCGCTACTAAGACCGCTTGGTCTGAATGGGGAACTCGCTTTAATCTATAGGCCTATTATATAACCACGTTGATTTAAAAATATCGATCTATAATGAATCAGACCTTAAGTCATTATAATAACAAAATACTTGTACAGTAGATCGTCGGGTATCCGGGTTAATAGGTAAAGGGGGCCAAGTAACATTTAAAAAGTCACAACAAAGCGACGTATTATAAATAAATAGTAACATAAATAAGTAACATACAATGATTATTTGATATCAGTTCTCCCTTTATTAATCATATCACTGTAAACAATCTCTGTTCTATTTACTTCTTGTAAAGTAGTAATGTTTCACTTTTGCAAGGAGTCTTTCCAGTGAGCTTCGCACACTCCATGTTCTAGCAACAGTCCTGCTAATGTCTACATAAGACGGTGCGCAAAATGTTCGCTTACGTTTATTTATTTCTTCAACTCCTTACTGAATACAAAGAAACACTGAAGTCAAGTGCGGGAATTCCCGCTGAAACCGTGTGCAAAATAAAAAAGACGCGAGCCAAATTTAATTTTAAGATGATTATATGCCACAAGAAATTATAACGGTCAAACCAAGGTTCTGACTTTGTGGCCAGTTAGGTAGTTACTTTTTCCAATATAAATAAACTGTCAAATTTCTAGGGAAATTGTTAGAGCCGTTTTCGAAATGCCAGTAAAGATTTAGCAAGCTGATGGGAGGAATTGTAAAAAAAAAATAGGCAAACTTTGTAATAGTTCAAAATGAAAACAAAATTGTAGGCTGTTATGTAAAGATATGAAAAAAAAAATACAATAGATTGTATTTATGAACCCTCGAATATGGAGTGGTATGTTAGCCTGGTACTATGTTTCCGGTAGGTGGATTTGTTTTTAAATATTAGAGTCGGTGAGTCCGGGTGTTGTGCATTGGTCTTGATTGTCCTTGGATAAATTATAATTAATTTACCCATTTCTTTTTTAAAAAATTGCGGCGCGGTTGCTGAGGCTTTAAGCGCTTAACTTTCAAACAGAGGATGCCGGGTTCGAATATTAGTAAAGACTGAGTTCTTTAGGACGCCTTTTGAGGCCACCCAGCTCTAATAGGTACCTGACATTAGTTGGGGAAAAGTAAAGGCGGTTGGTCGTTGTGATGGCCACATGACACCCTCGTTAACCGTGGGCCACAGAATCAGATGACTTTTATGTCATCTGCCCTATAGCTTGCAAGGTCTTGTTACATAGTTAACTTTCTTTTAAATTACTGTACCTAATGTTGCCATTATATATGTGACATGTATGCGTCATTAATTGTTTCGTCACTTAGTTTCAACTTTTCATATTTCATAATTTAGATATGAAGATCTAAATAATTTTTTTTTTCTTCTTTTGAAATACAGGATAAAAACTCAGTCCATTTCAATGCCAGAAGGGATGGTTGATCTGGTCAGCATTCAGCCGTAAGAATAGACGCCACACTGGATATGATTTGGACGTGACTTCTTTGGTGACTCTGCTGAGGGTATCTACCATCTCTTTCACGTAATCCTGTAAAGTTACTTAGCGACGACGTATCGTTCATATCAACATTTCAAAAGTAGAGTTTGTTCTCATTAGAGAGAGAGATATCACAGTGAGTATTTTGTTTTTATTTAGTAGAAGATTACATTGCCTAAAACACATACTTTATGATCACTAGCTTGTTCTCTGTTGAAGAAATATGTACGTAACGGTACACATGTGCCATACATACTAAACGAGTGAAGTCCTTGAAATTGGGATTCTTTCGAAAGGAAATGTCTTTAGTTTCTATGGAAGCCCCAAAATTCCGAGAAACATAACGCTAAATGTTTTTTTTTTTTTGGTGCATTTACCAGCTGACAAGCATGAATTCCAATTGTAAATGTTTTTATGTCCAACAATGTATAATTAGAACTGAACTAATCTATGTAAAAACTGAAGAGAACCATTTCACAGTGAGTGGTTAGGGTAGACTGGTTGTACTGCTACAGTCATGAAAAAAACTCCAAGTTACGACACATATGACTTTAACATTGTTCGAGTTAATATTCATATTAATTTTGATGTTCAAACTGAGAGCCCTGAATAGGACACAATAATTATGTCTATTATGTATTTAGAAATATTTGATAGAATGTTATATTTGAAATGTCTATATTGTAGTGTAGTATTGAGTGACATTTTGTTGACTTATTCTTGGAGTTAGGAAGTTTAAAACATATGTATGTTACCTGCATAGTGCGAAATACAGGCATTCTATAGGATGCCGAGTAGTTTTTAGGCTAAGTACGAAATGATTCTCCATTTCCTTTTATGCCTAGGCTTCAATAGAATGACTAGTTCTGCGTCAGGTAAAAGTTTGGAATGTCTTAATTAGAAATATATTTATAAATTAAATAAAAATAAGTGAAAATAACAACAACAATGAACATCAGGATTTCTCAAGACTAAAAAAAAACGTTGTAGGCCCATGTCTTCTTTACCCTAAGCTTAAAGCGATTTCAAGTTTCAAGTGATTACTTAATAATTCTTGACTACAATGAATTGTGTTTCTCTTTAAGAAAAGCTCGACCCTGGCAGTGCCAGAGAATGAATATCAGTTTTTGTTTTCTGTAATAATAATAAAGTACATACAATCTATTATTATAAAGTAAATTTGATGTGCATTTTTCTAAACTATTAAATCCACATCTAATGTAGACACAGACCTCTGTTTATTGTATCTTTGTAACAAAACGCCTATAAATTCTATATTGTAATATTTTCTCTTTCCAGTGAAGGAAAGATCATGAGCAGGGAACAAAGTAAAAATGGTCGGCCTGAAACCAGGGCTGTGAGCTTTGATGACACACAAGGCAGAAGAAGATCTGTGACTGGTGGAGGAAATACTCCCGTGTCTTTACCCTCGCGAAACGAGCTTACACCCCAGGACAACCGAGGCCGGAATTCAGATCCTGATGTTGCCAGACTTTCTAGAAGTTCTAGCCACCCAAAAGAAGACGTTGCGTCCAGCCGCAAGGGGTCTGTTATAAGTGGGGGAAATACCCCCTTAGCCCCAGTTCCAAAAGATGACCTTAGTCCTGAGGAAGTCATGAACTCTGACCCGGATCTTCCAAGACAATCTAGAAACAACGGTCGTGTTACCGGGGAGAGGATCGCCCCTCCTCAACCCAGAAACGTTAACCCTCCTCGGTTCGAGCCCAGACACAGCTCTCTCTCCCAGAGGTCCCCGTTGGTCAACTCAAGTTTCCTGGACGAGCACTTGATGATCTCCAACTCAAGGCTCGACAGTACCCTGCTCAGGATGTTTTCTCAGGAGCAGTACCCCAGAGGAGGCGCCCTCGCGACGCCTTCCATGGCCGGCGCCTACCAGTCGGATGATATCAGCATGGCGCCCGTGATGTGGAGGGTCCATCCTATGGATCCCATCCATAAAGAAACACTGGAACGTGAAATGAGCTACATAGCAGACAATGTCTATCCTATGGATATTTTGGGAGACCTGTGTCGGAGTAATGTTCTCACCAACACAGATTACAAACAGTTGAACAGGTAGGACTGAAGTGTTTTTTTTTTTAAAGGGAAACTCCGATGGTTTTTCAAATTTGAGTTATTGGACAAATTTAAATACTGCGTAAAAAGTTGTAATAGTAAACATTTTTTCCATTTTTTATTTAAATGATTAGAAACATTTATATTTAATAAATTAGACAGTTAATTCTTGAAATCTCAAAAAAAAAAAAAAAAACGGGGTTCTTTGATATTTTGTTTTTAGGTTAGGCATACGTCACTTCCCTCAACAATACTGAAAGGGAAACTAGATTTGACGAATCGTATCGCTTCATTCTTACAGTGGCTGTTAGGCTGTAAGTCTTAGTGGCGGCCTAGTCAAGCGCTATGGTACAGTTATATATAGATAGATAGATTTAAAAGCATGAGGACAACCAACTCTAGAAAAAAAAGTAACATTTTCATCTCAGCCCCTCCCTGTCCCAAGAAGTAAATAGATCGCAGGTCTGACTGATTCGACCACAAACTGGTCAGTGGAAGGCTAGTCTAGACTACGTGTAGTCAGTCATGACAAGACAACCAAGCGATAGTGTTTGTGGTGTGTTGAGTGGTCAGGCGAGAAGATACACACTGCCGTGGTTAGTCAAGCATGTAAATCTCCCTTTAACACGCATTTTGTTTCTTTGCTTACAAGATCTAGATCTAACTGCATAGACGAAGATATATTTCTTTTACGAGAATGTAAACGTTACTGTAATGGTTTTCCGTTATACAGTAAGTCGATAAATTAAATTAATAGACATGTGTGACGTCACATAGAAACCCGGTGAAAGTCTGACCGTTTTGGATGCGCAGGAAAATTACGTCAGAAAAATATCAATTCCTAAGTTATTATTGCAAATAAAAACAAAATAATAATATATTCATTATCTGTAAATCAAAACACATATTATATCAAAAAATGTCAAAACCATCGGAGTTTCCCTTTAACCTCTAGTTGTAAAGTAAAAAGTAAAGTATAGTCCCCCTTTCAGACCTTGTGGTCTATAGTGCAGATGATGTAAAGGTCTTCTGTTTCTGTGGTCCACAGTTAACGAGGGTGTCATGTGACCAGCACAGCAACCAACCGCTTTTACTTTCCCCCAACTAATGTCAGCCATTAGAGCTGGGTGGACTCAGAGCGTCCTAAAGATCCCAAAATTAAAAATCACAGTCTTCCACCAGTCTTCCAAAGCCTCTAGTTGACTCACATTATTTTATAATAGAGATATAAACTTGAGATTTGCATCCATGCCTGATAACTATTAATCATCTTCTTTTTCGAAGTAACGTCTGTATTGTATAAGATATTAATGACTGCCTGGTCGTGCGGTTTGCGCGCTGGACTGTCGTTTGAATTTATCGATGGTCCAGGGTTCAAACCCTGCCCGCTCACATCCCCCGTCGTCCTGCTGGAGGTTTGGACTAGGAAGTAAACTATCTTCAACTCTGAAGGAACATCCGAAACATGTAAAACATTTTACAAACTTTTGTTTTTCTCTTTCGGTGTTTATGGTGTATGGAAGTAATAGCAGCTCCCCGTGGCCTCGGTGGAAAAGTCTTAAAGAGAAGCCCTATCAACGTCGCAGAAATACTTACTGACGTAGCTCCCTAACACTCCAGGAGAGAGAGGGCGGGCGGTACTTTTGTCTTATGAACGCTATAAAAGAGGCGATTCAAGACTTCCTCCATCCATTTGAGTAAACTAGAGGAGGGAAACAATCCGCAGCAACACCCTGTCCTTCCTTTACATAGCGGTTAATTTGTCTAAAAAAAAAATTTTAAAAAATGTAACCCCCCTTATTACGTTTCCACACGCTTTTTCGCGCCACTTTTCATTCTCAGATCAAGTAAAAATTCTGCATAATTATTCGTAGTCGATAACGATACACGAATCAATCCCAAAATAAATCAATCATTTAGTACTAATATATTAATTTGTTTTAGATAGCAGAAAGGGAGATAAAGTTTATTTGTTTTTGCTTTTTGGAAAGTATTCTTTTTTTCCTTATGCCTGTTAAGTTTTTTTCACTTCACTGAGATGTTAGATTTTTAAAAGAGGAGGCAACTCAATAAATAGTTAGCTTTTTGGTGTATAAGGTGGTCCGATGATAGCAAAAAAAAATTCTATAGCACCCAGCCTTTTACAAGTTTTATTCCCTTTTTTAGTATTGTGGAATTAAAATTTAAAGCGCCTTCGCTTCCACATATAACCAAACCCTTCATTCCTCCTACCGTGTTTTTATGTCTTAAAGAGATGTCTTTTGGGTGTAAACTGGATCTTGAAAATCAAAATGTAAATACAGGCATAAGAATGAAAACTGGCCTAATTGGACTGACAGCAATGTCATTTTTGTTTCAACATATCATGTCGTAAAACAAAGTTATCGCCCATGTTCATTTCTACTTGTTTGTGTGAACAATGTTGCACAATAGTTCCGTTTAGAATAGATTTAAAGCTCGCATATTTTTGGGTTACCAATTTAAAAGAGGTAGGAATATTGGCTATTGATTTTACTGTGAAAAGTAGGCTTTGCGAGGTCATTGGAGATTCCTATCTAAGGCAGATAACTCTAAATAGCTTTTTTTTTTTTTTTGCTGTATTCGGTGTAAAGAATATAAAATGTACTGATAAGCTATGAATGGAAAAAGTATTACCATAGCTTTTTTTCTCTCTCAATTTTTTAGCACTGTAAAATCACATTTCTAAGCTGCGTCTCTTGTAAATCTATAGGGCAGATGATGTAAAGGTCATCTGTATCTGTGGCCCACAGTTAACGAGGGTGTCGTGAGGCCAGCACAACGATCTACCAGCTTTTTCATTTTCTCTAACTAATGTCAGGTACCCATTAGAGCTGGGTGGATCCTGAAATAAAAACTCCCAGTCTTCACCAGGATTTAAACCCGGGAGCCCCGGTTCGAAAGTCAAGCATTTTACCTCTAAGTGGAAAATAGTTTTTAACAAATCAAAAAGCAATTGCTATTTTCGGTTATAAATTGCTCGGGTAGTTTTGAAATTTTGTATTCATATTTTTTCTTCTGTGACAGAATTGAAGGTCAAGGCGATAGAGCTGTGACCAGGCTTATGGTCAAGACGTTACAGAGACGAGGTCAGAATGCCTACCCGGCTTTTCTCCAAGTCTTGCAGTCCCGGGGGTATCTGAGCATTTGCGAGAGGCTCCTAGAGTCTGAGCGTTCATTAAAGTTTGGCATGAGGTCAGAACGGCCTCTGACTGACTGGGTAAGTGAACACCATCCTTTACAATAGCATCCAAAAATACACCTACTCATTAATTAGAGTCTTTTGGTCTGCAAGGTTTTTTTTTCTTCTGTCATCTCGTTCCATGATGGCACTATGAAGGAAGGAGCACTTATGCAAATTCATCCTAGCTAATGGAATAGGAAATTAGCCTTTAACTTTTTTGTGTCTCTCTGAGTATTATTTTTAAGTTATTTTCATTAGTAAGTAATGTTTCAGTGTTTTATTTATGACCAATTTGCTATTGGTCTCCCAGTCCTGGAAAGTACTTCTTTTAACCCTTTAAACGCGTGTGGTAGTTTAGCTTCTAAACATCAGAATTGCGATTTCCTTTATATATGTACTCAGTGTAAAACAGCTCAGCACTTTAAGGGTTAAGCTGCAGTATGCTCAAATCTCATTCTTGGACGCAACCACAACTAAGCTAAGGTCTGAATTCTAACCTGAGCCACCTTTGATAAATAGCCTAGAGCTCGCTACCGCTCTAACGCACAACTTTTTCAATCTATTTTACTCTTGAAAATTGTGTTTTAGAAAAGGTGACTGCATTGATTTTTAAAGTATTAAACATAACGTTTGACATTTGGAAAGAACATTTCATTTATTGAACAATTTCAATATCTTTTATAGAATATCGCACTTTGGTCCCAAATAAAACTATGTTACTAATTTTGTGCTTGAGCTCCTTATTGAAACTGTCAGACAGAGTTGAGCCTTGCGCTCTTCGAACTCTAGACCAGCAAAAGTGAACAAGAGCTCCCTCTCACCGGTCTGAATGAGAACAGTGTACACTGTTCTGTCTGGCGGGGGGGGGGGGTCAGATTCGCGGCAAGAGTCGCGTACACCGGGAAGCCAGCCATTTTCCTTTTCTATAATAGGCTAACCGTGCAGCACACGCCATTTATGTAACGCCCCTTAAGGAACGGCGTCAGGATTGTTGACAAGGTTGTGGGAGCTTTTTTTTTACAACTCCGCTCAGTGCAATGAGGATGCTCTCGCACGCCATAGGCACCCACACGATAGTCTTATTTTGCTACCCTTTGACCTAATCGTTTCCTCCTACGATCGTTTCCACCCGGGCGCCATTATGAGGCAGTGTAGCATGTCCGGGGGGTATAGTTTCTAGAAAAAGCGAAAGCACTTCCAGATACAAAATTTAAAGTCTCGCCTGCTAACAAGTCTCATCTGCTAACAAGTCTCGTCTGCTAACACGTCTCGTCTGCTCACATGTCTCGTCAGCTAACAAGTCTCGTCTGCTAACAAGTCTCGTCTGCTCTCAAGTCGCGTCTGATCACAAGTCTCGTCTGCTCACATGTCTCGTCAGCTAACAAGTCTCGTCTGCTAACAAGTCTCGTCTGCTCACATGTCTCGTCAGCTAACAAGTCTCGTCTGCTCTCAAGTCTCGTCTGCTCACATGTCTCGTCAGCTAACATGTCTCGTCAGCTAACAAGTCTCGTCTGCTAACAAGTCTCGTCTGCCAAAACAGGTTTCATTTGCTCTCAGATTAAGACTAAATCCAATCAATCACTGATTAAAAAGAAAAAACATACATTTAATAAGTAAACTTTTTTTTTTCAGGAGAGTCTCAGCAGGACAACGCCAAGTTCTTTCCAGACATTGCCTACATTCAGGAAAAGACAATCTCCGTTGACATCAGACTACAACAACTACCCTCTGCACAGCTCCTTACCACTAAGTCTATTCTCAGCCGGGTATAACTCCTCTTTGTCCCACCCGATTCCTTTGACTATTCCATTGTCTCCCCCTGATTACCCGTTAGTGACCAATCAAGGGATGAATTTTAGTGGACGATTATCCCCCTTGATTCAAGAGCCCGCCAAGTTGAATCACATAGAAAGACAGCTAGACACTCTGAAAGATGAGCTGAAATATTTACACGAGGACATGCATGACTTGAAATCAGCTTTACGGCAAGGCAAGTGCATTAGTTGACCTAATTAGAGATTTTTAGTTATGGCGGAAAACTATATATAGCTATGCTAAGCAAAGAAATAAATTGCATTATTTTGATTACAACTGGCCCCACATCTCAAATAGCTTAGGGCCTTATCAATTCTAAATCCGGTCTTGGTGAGTTGATTAGGCTATAGCTGATAAGGCCGCATGGGTGAAGATGATAATGTCGCAAGCGTGGAGGTAACATGTCATATAGGTGGATCTAATAGTATCACATGGGTGGAACTGACTATGTCACATGGGTAGAGCTAAAAATATCATATGGATGGAGCTAACATGTCATATAGGTGGAGCTAATAGTATCACATGGATGGAGCTGACTATGTCACAAGGGTAGAGCTAAGAATATCATATGGGTGGAGCTGATAGTATTACATGGGTGGAGCTAAAAAAATATCACATGGGTGGAGCTAACATGTCATATAGGTGGAGCTAATAGTATCACATGGATGGAGCTGACAATGTTACATGGGTAGAGCTAAAAACATCATATGGGTGGAGCTAACATGTCATATAGGTGGAGCTAATAGTATCACATGAATGGAGCTGACTATGTCACAAGGGTATAGCTAAGAATATCATATGGGTGAAGCTGATGGTATTACATGGGTGGAGCTAAAAAAATATCTCATGGGTGGAGCTAATAATATCACATGGGGGAGCTAATTACACCACCTGGGTGGATCTAATAATGTCTCACATGGGCTCATGGGCTAGGCTTATAATTTCAAAGGGGTGTAACTTATAATAACAAAAGGGAGAAGATGATAAAAAGGGAAGTGTATTATTTCTCTTGTTTCCTGATAAGCTTACTATGCAGCAGGTGTTAAACCACTGAATGGTAATAATTCGATTAATTTTGCTACACAAAATTTGATTAGCCTAAATATATATCAGCTTTTTTGAATATAAAATCGCGCCAAATTCTAACCTTGACACTTGGTACTTCAGGAAACAGAGACAGACTCACCGACGATATCAAACGCCCCGAGCGCCCCAGTGACTCCACTCCTCCGGATCAGTCTGTTAAAGAGCAGCATCCCAATCCCCCTCAGCGAACAGTTTCACCCAAGCAGGAGCACATCATCAACACCCCAGCGCCCGGCGACCACGAGCAGCCGGGGCCAGAAGAGATGACAGTGATGCTGAGCCCTGAGCAGCTGAAAGCTTACAAGGTGATCGAGGCGCAGCAGCTCAATAGGCATCTCAGAGACTTGCAGGAGGAGGTCAAGGCTCTTCACGATGACGTCACGGCACTCTCGACCTCCAGGTCTATCAAAGGTATTTAACTAAAAGCTGTTTTTTTTTCTTCACAAAGCTTTTATCAACTCACTCTGTTTGTCTGTCTGAGAAAAAGTTTGTACACGTTATTTCTCACACACACAATCTCGGAGAAAGCTGAAATTTTGCGCAATTATTTCTTTTACTTGACAACACAAGAATAAAAAAAATGTGTTGTCAGGTGTGAGAGAAATAACTTGTGCAAACTTTTTACCATACAGACAAACAGACAAGAGTGAGTTGATATAAGCTTTGTAACAAAATGATTTCTTTTGTGGAATCAAATCACACAAAATATTCTACCAAAAAAACCATCATGAACTTCAAACGGGTCATTCATCATGTAAGACTAAAACTGGCAAGTGTCAGTAGTTTAATATACCTTGGAGCAATCGTTTCAGATGTGGTCACCAAACCTGAACTAATGGCCAGAATTGCTCAGTCCACAGCTGCACATGCAAGACTCGAAACAACATGAAAATAGAAAGGCACTAACATCAGACTGACGCGCTTCTTGGTCATGTCCACGTTCTTGTATGATTGGGAGTCTTGGACGCTGACTGCAGAGCTAGAGAGGAGGATCATAGCAATGAAATAGAGATGCTATAGAAGGATCTTAGGCATCACACACAAAGATGGCATCACAAACGAGAAGACTAAAAAGAGCATCACAAAAGCAATTAGGCATCTCAATGACCATAAAAACACTGTAAAAAAACACCTTAAAATGTATGGCACTCGTGGCTAGCAAAGACCCTCCTTCAGGGCACAGTACCAGGAAAAAGAAAAAGAGGCAGACGGATAAAGGAACAGTCAGTACTGGGTTTACCTATAGGCAAAATAAGCTTATAGCTAAGCTAACATTATTTCAAGGATATTTTCAATCATTAAACAATAATTAAAAACTGTTTTAAGTTGATTACAAGCGGCTCAAACAGCTTAGGGCCTTATCTACTTTACATTCACACCTGAGAAGAGTCATTGAAAGAGATTCTATTCAAGGCAAAAGAGAGAGATGGAGAAAGGCGGTCGATTGGCTACTGATCAGAAACGTCGCAGCATGTGAACTATTTAGACCAATAGATCTTTGACACGTCACAGGTCTGACGTCACGACTCACGACATGCCTACGTGCTATTGGTCCTTACCAGTGAGTAAAGGGATTATGGGGCGACTTTTTATTCGGAGGTTCAACCACTCAAACTCACTCAGAAATAGTAGTGTAATAGACTAAAACAACATGAGCTTCAATAAACACAATGATTTTATTCGTCTCTATTTATGCTCTTTACTCCAGCCACTTGTTCTCTAAACTGACCTCCTTGTACACACAGTCCTGACACATTGCTGTTCACTCAACCATGTACACTCAAGGTCCACTGGTCATTTCATACACAGGCACACACACTGCACTACCAGCCACTCAAAACACATACACTTACTATCACAGCTCCAACCTCCTCAGATCAATACACTAGGGCTCCAACCTCCTCAGATAAATACACTAGGGCTTCCACCTCCTCAGATCAATACACTAGGGCTCCAACCTCCTCAGATCAATACACTAGGGCTCCAACCTCCTCAGATCAATACACTAGGGCTCTAACCTCCTCAGATCAATACACTAGGGCTCCAACCTCCTCAGGTCAATACACTAGGGCTCCAACCTCCTCAGATCAATACACTAGGGCTCCAACCTCCTCAGGTCAATACACTAGGGCTCCAACCTCCTCAGATCAATACACTAGGGCTCCAACCTCCTCAGATCAATACACTAGGGCTCCAACCTCCTCAGATCAATACACTAGGGCTCCAACCTCCTCAGATCAATACACTAGGGCTCCAACCTCCTCAGGTCAATACACTAGGGCTCCAACCTCCTCAGGTCAATACACTAGGGCTCCAACCTCCTCAGGTCAATACACTAGGGCTCCAACCTCCTCAGGTCAATACACTAGGGCTCCAACCTCCTCAGGTCAATACACTAGGGCTCCAACCTCCTCAGGTCAATACACTAGGGCTCCAACCTCCTCAGATCAATACACTAGGGCTCCAACCTCCTCAGATCAATACACTAGGGCTCCAACCTCCTCAGATCAATACACTAGGGCTCCAACCTCCTCAGGTCAATACACTAGGGCTCCAACCTCCTCAGGTCAATACACTAGGGCTCCAACCTCCTCAGATCAATACACTAGGGCTCCAACCTCCTCAGGTCAATACACTAGGGCTCCAACCTCCTCAGGTCAATACACTAGGGCTCCAACCTCCTCAGGTCAATACACTAGGGCTCCAACCTCCTCAGGTCAATACACTAGGGCTCCAACCTCCTCAGGTCAATACATTAGGGCTCCAACCTCCTCAGGTCAATACACTAGGGCTCCAACCTCCTCAGGTCAATACACTAGGGCTCCCGTAATAGACTCACTAAAACAACAAGAGCTTCAATAAACACAATGATTTTATTCGTCTCTATTTATGTTCTTTACTCCAGCCACTTGTTCTCTAGACTGACTTCCTTTTACACACAGTCCTGACACACTGCTGTTCACTCAACCATGTACACTCAAGGTCCACTGGTCATTTCATACACAGGCACACACACACTGCACTACCAGCCACGCAAAACACATACACTTACTATCACTAGTAGGTGGGATGTCCAGTTTTTTTTTGTTTTTTTTTTTGACAACCTCCTTAATGAATGAATGTTTGCCAAACCTGTTAACCCAGGGATCCTCAAAATTTGTGATTATCTTCTGAAAAGGACGACTGCGAAAAGTCGTTTCATCCGAGAAGCATGATACTTTACATTTTACAGGTTTATCAGCCTTTGATTTACTAACATGCTTCCTGTAATAGAGACATTGTAAGTTTAGTTTTTAGCGGCCCTCGAAAAGGGGAAAAGACGCTATTAGTTTTGTGTGGTTTGTCTGTCCGTCCGTCCGTCCCATTTAGATCTCGTAAACTAGAAAAGATAGTGAAAATCAGACGACATAATATTTTAGTCCAATTAAAGTTCTGATGCAACGGCTACTTTTTTCTTTTCGAAAAGCGAAAATTTCTAAAAATCACTTATGCAAGCAGTTTTTTCATAAAAATACACCACTTTTACAACTATTCACCATTAATAGTAACAAAAGCGGGATGCTCCTTAGTATGGGGCATTACCGTTTACCATATTTCTAACATATTTATGCAAATGGTTTTAGACTTTTTGTTAATTTTTTTTTTTTACATTTGTATTGCTACGTTCTGTAAGTTCTGTCCTACTAACTACTCCATTTAGCCAAAAATAAAGTTTATTTTTTTTTAAGAGAAAAAAATCTATTTAGTATGCATATTAGTTGGACAATTTAAAACAACAATTAATAAGTAGGTTTTCATATTATCGCGTAAACTGCAGTGCTACACTACAACTATAGAACACATAACTAAAGGAATTTTTTTTTTTTAAGGAAATGTTTTTTTTTCTTGTTTTTTTTTTTGAGGATTTGAATAAGAGATTGACCCTTTACAAAACAGTTAGATCAATTAGATATTCATTATAAGACATCAGTTAGTCCAGGCTCACATGTGACTTCACATTCACTTTCACCTATCCTTTGGTCTGCTGGACCGCTGTGGCACCACACAAGATCTGTCAACCTTCTTTCTCCATTCTTCTCTGTCATTTGCATTTGATAAAATTTCATTCTGATGCTCTTTCTGAAAATATTGATACCTGCCTGGGTGGACCACTTCGTGGGCCGATTTTGAGTTTGTGTATCCATACAAACTGTCTTTGAAACTTTGTTTTTTTTGTAAAAGCGAAAAAAACTATTTTTTTTTAAATCACTTATGCAAGCATTTTTTTCCTAAACTAAACCACTTTTACAACTATTCACTATTAATAGTAACTAAAACGGGAGGCTATTTAGTAGGGGAGATCACAATGTACCATATTTTTAAACTCATTTATGCAAATGGTTTTAAATTTTTGGAACACGTTATTTCTCCCACTTCCCATTCTCGAATCAAGTTGAAACTTTGCATAAGTATTCATTGTTAAAACAAAACAAAAAACGAATCAGTAAAATATATAATCATTTATTTAATTAAATAGTTGTAATTAACTAATTTTACTTGATATTAAAAAGTGAAAAAAATATATATTACAGTATATTGAGATAGGGTGTACAGGGGTGAAAACGTGGTTTCTCCCACCCTCCCATAAAAAGTTCATGACTTATATTTTTCTGGTTTTTAGTCTTCAAATAGAGTATAGTTGTCTGGTAAGCTTCATCAGGTCTATTGAACCAATTTGTAACACAATAAGCTATGTGTATCCAAATCAATTCCACTTATCTTATACATGGTAAACTAGTAACACAAACTAAAAACGCAAAATACTTAGGTGTTATAATAAATGAAAAACTGTCATGGAATCCACATATTGATGAAACTATCAAAAAATCAAACAAAGCATTAGGGCTTATTTAAAGAAATTTCTATACATCAAATAAGAACATAAAACTAAAATGTTATTTAACCTTGGTTAGGCCAATAATAGAGATTGATTTGGACCCCTCAACTCAAGAAAACATTAGGAAACTGGAACAGACACAAAATAGAGCAGTGAGATTCATAACAAACGAATATTCACATTTGACAAGAGTAACACCTTTAGTAAAATTACTAAATTTAGAAAGCCTTCAGGATAGAAGACTTCCAAGTAAATTAGCAATTATACATAAAACACTGAACCATAATCTTCAAATACAAAAACAAAATTTAATAAAATACTCTGAAAGACACAAAGATAACGGTATATTTCTTGTCCCATATGCTAGGACAAATTTGTACAAATGCTCCTTCTTCCCTAGTGCTATTAGAGCATGGAATGGGTTGCCTGAGCTAGCCAGGAAAACCAGTGACTTGGCTGAATTTAAGTCATTGGTTAATATGCATGTCTAAATGCATGACGAGTAGGACGTAATCATCTTCTTTTTGAAGTAACGTCTGTATTATATAAGATAAGAAGATATTAGACTATGAGCTACATAAAGCTGTGAGTGACCTGGAGAAGATCTACAAAAAAGTTGATCCTTTGACAAATGGTTTTGAGAGTAAGAAATGAAGCTGATGCTCATCAATATTTTTCGCTCCATGCGATTGCAAGCAGTTAAAAGACGATGTAATGAGCCTACCAATGACCAGTAAAATAAAAGTAAAGTCCCCCTTTCAGATCTTATGAACTATGGGGCAGACGATGTTAAGGTCATCTGTTTATTTGGCCAACGGTTAACGAGCAGGGTGTTATGCGGCCAGCACAACGACCAACCGCCCTTTCTTTCCCCATCTAAAGTCAGGTACCCATCAGAGTTGGGTGGACTCAGGCAGTTGTTCAGCAGTTGTTCAGCAGTTGTTCAGCAGTTGTTCAGCGTTTGGTCCACAGTTGTTCAGTAGTTGTTCAGTAGTTGTTCAGCAGTTGTTCAGCAGTTGTTCAGTAGTTGTTCAGTAGTTGTTCAGTAGTTGTTCAGCAGTTGTTCAGCGGTTGTTCAGCAGTTGTTCAGCGGTTGTTCAGTAGTTGTTCAGCGGTTGTTCAGTAGTTGTTCAGCAGTTGTTCAGTAGTTGTTCAGCAGTTGTTCAGTAGTTGTTCAGTAGTTGTTCAGCAGTTGTTCAGTAGTTGTTCAGTAGTTGTTCAGTAGTTGTTCAGTAGTTGTTCAGTAGTTGTTCAGCAGTTGTTCAGCGGTTGTTCAGTAGTTGTTCAGTAGTTGTTCAGTAGTTGTTCAGCGGTTGTTCAGTAGTTGTTCAGTAGTTGTTCAGCAGTTGTTCAGTAGTTGTTCAGCAGTTGTTCAGTAGTTGTTCAGTATTTGTTCAGCAGTTGTTCAGCAGTTGTTCAGCAGTTGTTCAGCAGTTGTTCAGCAGTTGTTCAGCAGTTGTTCAGTAGTTGTTCAGCAGTTGTTCAGCAGTTGTTCAGCAGTTGTTCAGTAGTTGTTCAGTAGTTGTTCAGCAGTTGTTCAGCAGTTGTTCAGCAGTTGTTCAGTAGTTGTTCAGTAGTTGTTCAGCGGTTGTTCAGCAGTTGTTCAGCAGTTGTTCAGCAGTTGTTCAGCAGTTGTTCAGTAGTTGTTCAGTAGTTGTTCAGTAGTTGTTCAGTAGTTGTTCAGTAGTTGTTCAGTAGTTGTTCAGCAGTTGTTCAGTAGTTGTTCAGTAGTTGTTCAGCGGTTGTTCAGCAGTTGTTCAGCAGTTGTTCAGTAGTTGTTCAGTAGTTGTTCAGCAGTTGTTCAGTAGTTGTTCAGTAGTTGTTCAGCAGTTGTTCAGCAGTTGTTCAGTAGTTGTTCAGTAGTTGTTCAGCAGTTGTTCAGCAGTTGTTCAGCAGTTGTTCAGCGGTTGTTCAGCAGTTGTTCAGTAGTTGTTCAGTAGTTGTTCAGCAGTTGTTCAGTAGTTGTTCAGTAGTTGTTCAGTAGTTGTTCAGTAGTTGTTCAGCAGTTGTTCAGTAGTTGTTCAGTAGTTGTTCAGCAGTTGTTCAGCAGTTGTTCAGTAGTTGTTCAGCAGTTGTTCAGTAGTTGTTCAGTAGTTGTTCAGTAGTTGTTCAGTAGTTGTTCAGCAGTTGTTCAGCAGTTGTTCAGCAGTTGTTCAGTAGTTGTTCAGTAGCTGTTCAGTAGTTGTTCAGTAGTTGTTCAGCAGTTGTTCAGTAGTTGTTCAGTAGTTGTTCAGCAGTTGTTCAGTAGTTGTTCAGCAGTTGTTCAGTAGTTGTTCAGTAGTTGTTCAGTAGTTGTTCAGCAGTTGTTCAGTAGTTGTTCAGCAGTTGTTCAGTAGTTGTTCAGTAGTTGTTCAGCAGTTGTTCAGCAGTTGTTCAGCAGTTGTTCAGTAGTTGTTCAGCAGTTGTTCAGCAGTTGTTCAGCAGTTGTTCAGTAGTTGTTCAGTAGTTGTTCAGCAGTTGTTCAGTAGTTGTTCAGCAGTTGTTCAGCAGTAGTTCAGCAGTTGCTTAGCAGTTGTTCAGCAGTTGTTCAGCAGTTGTTCAGTAGTTGTTCAGCAGTTGCTTAGCAGTTGTTCAGTAGTTGTTCAGCAGTTGTTCAGCAGTTGCTTAGCAGTTGTTTAGCAGTTGTTCAGCAGTTGTTCAGCGGTTGTTCAGTAGTTGTTCAGCAGTTGTTCAGCGGTTGTTCAGCGTTTGTTCAGCAGTTGTTCAGCAGTTGTTCAGCGGTTGTTCAGCAGTTGTTCAGCAGTTGTTCAGCAGTTGTTCAGCAGTTGTTCAGCAGTTGTTCAGCAGTATGTATTTAAAGATGAATGGTGATTTCTTATAACTTGAAGTATTTGTTCAGCCACGTCCGGTTCACACAAATTTGAAAATCTAGAAACATCTCTCTGATTGCTATTTCTTTGGATATTCCAGATCACGAAACAATCTTGTGAGATGATGCTAGCCTGATTTTACCCCAGGAGCTCATGTGGGCCTTATTGGTCATGATCCATTGGCCCAAGTGCACCCAACGCGCCATTGGGTGCTACTCCACGGGTTGTGGGCCAAGGCTTATTGAGTCTCTTCGCACGCCACTCTGTGTATTTTAAGAGTTGAAATTAGCCTTGGTAGAAAGTTAGGCTAATTCATAGGTTCAATTACAAGGAATTGTGATTGATAGGAATTAAAGAATGTAAATTTATAAATTATAAATATAATATATATATATATTAGAAGTAGTTTATCAACAATGCATATATCTGTTTCTTAGGTATTTAAATCACGCATTTAAAAAACAAATTACTTTTTTTTTACATTGATTATTATTTGTATTGATATATATATATTACTTTTTAAATTCTTTTTTAATCAAAATATTTTCTATTTGTTAAAAATAATTTTCTGGTCTGAGTAGTCTCCCTAACAATTTTAAATTATAATAACAAGTTATTTATAATATATTATGTAAACTTAACAGATAATGTATTTCGCCTAGCTCGTTCAAACGATTTTAACTCTTTCTCTCCATAATTATTTACCACATTCTGGTGGAATCAACGCTGGTATCGTCAGTTAGGAGAGAAAGAGTTAAGTCGACTATTCGAATGTTTTTATGCACACTTCGGTTTTTATAGACATCCCGTTTCCTGATGCGCCGTGAGGCAGGACGCATTTTGCGCAGCCGTTTCAGGAAAGGTCGTTTTGACGCAGTGACCGTTTTAGCGCCGCTGTTTAGACGCAGTGACCGTTTTGGCGCAGTGACCGTTTTGGTGCCGCTGTTTTTGGCGCCAAAAGTTTTTGGTGCTTCGTTAGGATCTGAAAGATTCACGATCTCAGATGTCGACATTGTTTCTTGGAAGACGAGAAAAGGTGCTCAGAAACAATTTCGTAGGTGTTGTTGCCGGTTGTTGACTTCTAGTAGCACCAAACAGCTGGTAGACAACTAAACCAATGCAGGCGTATTATATCTTGACCATAGACATAAATAAATATAGACTGGCCGAAGGAAGTAACTTCATGTAACTTGAAAACATGTATTTCTATTGTATTCGGATTTCCGAATTATGAAAAATTGCATGATCTTCATTCTTAGAGAGTATAAACAAAACTACACTGCCTCCCTATTTACAATATATATATACAGTGGCGTAACTAAGGGGGGGGGGATGGGGGGGGAGAATTTTAAAATCCCCCCGGGCCCCCACCTGGGGGGGGGCCCCAAATGGGTGTCCGAAATTTATTTGTAAATACATAAATTAATATATTTGATTGACAAATAGTGTCAACGGGTGTCTTTTTTTTTCAACATTTATGGATTAAATTTATCACAAAGACTAAAACTAGATCTAGGTCTATCAGTACGTTGACTTTGTTGACATTTAAAAAAAAAAATTTTCCCACAGAGATGAAAGTTTTTTTTTAAAGTTATTCTTACATTTTAAACGTTGTTGCCACGAATAAAACTGCATGATATACAGCGAGTTCCAGGTATCTTGTTACCTTTACTAATAATAGATCTAAATGGCAAGTATTGTATGGCTACACTAATTAACCTTGAAGCAAAATTTACAGAATCGAGTATAACAGATCTAAAAGTTATTCTTAATAATGCTAAAATAGTCCATTATTCGGGTTTGGCGTCTATAATTTCAGAATTAAACTTCACACTCGAGTTATTACCCCTCTATTCATCTTTCCACTATCCAATGGAAACTCTTTTTTTTTTTTACATCTAATCCTTTTGCTTTTGCACAAAACATAAACAAAAAACAATGACGTAATATCATATAATATTAGCACATCCTTCCTTTTGAAGTTATTATCACACCCTTCCTTTAAAGTTCTTAAGAGTGATATCTACTAGCAGGGCTTAGATTTGCGGGGCCATATGCGAAACAGATCGCGCGGAGCCTAGTCTGGGTAGGGATAAGCATAATGTCAAAATTATTTTTTTGAATTAGAAAATAGGCCTACTTTCGTCTTTGCAATTAATTTTCATCTAATGAAAGCTCGCAATGCCACTTTTTATTTATTGGCACCCCAAAATGTCAATTTCGTCTATTCTTCAGGAGATTTAAATAAATTCAAAAAAAGTTCAGGACTTTATCGTATATTTTGCCTTTTCTTGAGACTTCCTGGAGGCCCTGGAAAATCAGGAGGTCGCGAAAACCCTGTTATTTTATATACTGTTATAAACCTGGTGGTGGCACAGATGGTGGTGTGAGTGTAGTCAGCCGACGCAAATCGCCCCAGGCCAGCGCTAGACGAGCGGTCAGCCGTGACAAGTTACGACGATCGGCCGAGTCGAGTTAACAACATGAAGGTTCGAGTAGGATCGGCGTCGTGAACAGAGCTCAGGAGCGTCCCAGAATGGTCGAGCGACGTTCTGTCCGGTTCTAGAAGGCCAGTAGGGACCCTATTTAAAGAGCGGAGGTGTCGCAGTCAAGACGGTTCAGAAAGCGGGTTCACGACAGGAGTTCAGAACACGGTCGACTACAGCACAGTTCAACGGTGTGGTTCTGTACGGAGCATTACGACGGTTCAGTGCGGAGTACTGGCAAGTACAGTTGAGACGAACGGCGTCTTGATCTTGGTCTGTGATCGAGTCCGACACAACGAGCCCAAGTGTGTGAAGTCAGTGCCGAACTGTTGAACCAGTGCAAGCCCGGAACGAGACGGAGAGGCCAGTGCAAGACTTGATACGGCGGAACGGTGTTATCGGAGAGATATTTGTTATCGCAGAGCTATTTGTACTGTTCTACGTGCTGCCAATTGTACAGTATTGGCTGTTATTTATGGACATTAAACCTTTACGTTATTTTGGAGCCCTGACTTGTCAAGTTCTTTAAGTTGGTGGTGTATGGTGCAGTTTGCAGAGAGCCTGGATAGTGAGATTCGTAACAATACGTTATAATGGTTTAATTTAATAATGTACACTTGGAATTAGCGCGGGGCCTATGAAAGCGCGGCGCCCACTGCGACCGCATAGGCTGCAGTGGTCTAAGGCCGGCCCTGTCTACTATACATAGGAACTTTTACAATTCGTCCACTTCTCGTTGTCTTGACTGGCACAAGTTCTCTAGACGTTGGTCTATAACTGTTTGTTTCGTTTGTTCCAACAGTTTGCAGTTCATTGTCTTCATCGGTATCATAGCACCCAGAGATGTCTTCATCGAAACTCTTATTCAAAAAGCATTGATTTCTTCTGTATGTTTTTCCATCGTTTGTCTTTATGATGTAAGATCTGGGTGCTGAATGTTTTTTATGACAGCTGCTTTCTGCCATGTTTGACCTAGACGAACTCTCCGACAGAATAATCTTTAGGTAGTCTTGCTTTTGCATCGTATTTCACTTTGCTTTTCATCTGTCGTTCGTTGAGTAATGTCTCTGCATTTTCAGCTACCGATGGTTTCAATAGTTTGGGATCAGTTGGAATGATTCCCTTAGTCTTCTACTCGTCAGCAGTTGTCAACTTATCGGAGTATTTCTATTTTCGAGCATAACGAGATATGGATCTTTCCCACTTTTGTATGCTCGGAATCCTTTTGCTTTCGCACAAAACATAAACAACCAACAATGACGTAATACCATATAATATTAGCACAGAATCTTCTTCATGCAGTGGAAAATTAAGAATTTTTTGCTTATCTTGAATTCTGGTCAAAGCTCATGCGCCCAATTAATATAGTTCAGAAGAAACTACAAAAGTCTGGACTGCTTATACGGGAAGCTGCTAAAGAAATTAGTACCCTTTTATACTTTCTGCAAAATGATGAGAAACTGACAAAACCCCAATCCATCGAAAAAGCAAAAGAAGGTAGTGAATACTATGGATTCCCTGTAATCAAAACAACCAGAAGAAAGAAAAGACTTGATGGGAAGTTGAGTTCTAATGTAGGACTGTCAAAAGAACTGCAATTCAAACGTGTTGCGACAGAAGTGCTGGACAGATTTCATATGGAGATGAAGGGCAGATTCCAAAGGCTGGAAAGAAAATGGATACCTTTGGGTTTCTTCTTGAACCAAGACACCTATTAGATGAAGACCCGCTTATGACAAACTGTGCTACTTTTCCTGTTTGTATGATGAAATAAATGACAAATCGCTTTTTCAATGATGTCATTGATGCACGAGCACTTTTCATTAACAAACCAGTTATACAATCACCAATAGACATATTGAGGAAACAGGCTTCATATGGGAATTACGTGTGCTCAAACTTTGCAACTTCCTCCGAATGCTGCTAACACAGGCCACTTCCATAGTGTCATGTGAGAGATCATTCTCAAAGCTCAAGTTCATCAAAAGCTATCTCAGGAGCTCAATGACGCAAGAAAGGCTTATCATGGCTTTAATGTCAGTGAAGTCACAAATACTAGAAAGTATCGATGTAGTTGATGGTATAGATGTCTTTGCTGCACAGAATGCACGACGTGAAGCGATATTAATTGAGATTTGTCACTTGTGCATTATTTAACTAATAAACAACAGTATTATTCATTAAAAGAGTCTTGATGATTACTTTTTGTTAAGTTTACTGATATACTGAACCAATTTGATTTGGGGCTTATATATTTTTGCGTACATTAGCTCATGTCATATGTCGAATGTCAAAATGCAAGGGGCCCCCCAAAGAGGTCAATCCCCCCGGGCCCCCAAATCCCTAGTTACGCCCCTGTATATATAGGTGTGTGGCTGAAATAGATATGAATACATAACTTTTATACTGCTCATAAATGCTGTATAATAAAGTACACAAAATTGCAAGTCACAAATTTTCGTTTCATAAAACTCTTTAATCGGCCAGTCTATATTTATTTATGTCTATGATCTTGACTAATAAAGTTGAAAAACTTGAATGACTTCCTTGAGAACAATACGAAATAAAACTTAAAAAATAGACAAAATATAGTTAATATGAGATTAAATAAATGCCTTGCACCAGTGCTTGTGGTGCGTACGAGCGCACTATTGAACCAGAACAGGAAAACGCTTGGACAGAGGAAAGAACAGTGTATCACGTGATTGTGGAGAGTTGAATTGTTGGAAATTAAGGGGCTTTGTGCTGACTCAAAACTGTGGTGGGGAACTGGAGCGAATCGGGGAAGGTTGTCGTTGGTCCGTATTCAGGTTGCTGGTGAAAGGACTGGTAGAATTAGGAACAAGACTCTTGGGATGTAAAAGGCTGTTATGTGTTTGTCCTGTTGTATAAACACACTTATTTATTTACTGTAAAACTTCGTTGAGTTGCCTGCCTTAGATTTACAACAATATTCTTAACAAAATCTAACTCACTGCAATAACACAACCTTTCAGTCTCACGTTCTGGAGTCGTATCCCCTAACTAAGACCAAATGACGACACTGCCACCTATCTTGCACCATTCACAACCAGTCGCTAACCGCTTCCCACTGTCACCATAGAAACGCAGACACAAACTCCATAACAGTAAAACTAGTCTTGTAAATGATAGAACTGGCGCTTGCTACAATATAGTATCTCAGCATGGAGTCTTACAAATGGTGGCAATTATATCGGAGATCACAAGACAGCCCTAGTCCAGTTCAAAGTTGGTCCTACTTTGGGCTATTGAGAAGGACTAGACATACTGTCACTGTATAGAGAGGACGAAGACACAGATTGTCGAGTCTTGCACGAGAGGAAACAAGGTCTTATCTTATAAAATACAGACGTTACTTCCAAAGAGAAGATGATTTCGTCCTACGCGTGTTCCTACTTCAATCTAGTCACGCATGTTACTCGAAGACTTAAATTCTGCCAAGCCACTGGTGTTCCTGGCTAGCTCAGGCAACCGATTCCATGCTCTAATAGCACTAGAAAAGAAGGAGCTTTTGTACAAATTGGTCCTAGCATATGGAACAAGGAATTGAGAGAGACAGAGAGAGAGAGAGAGAGATAGAGAGAGAGAGACACACACACACACACAGAGACACAGAGAGAGAGAGAAAGAGACAGAGACAGAGAAAATTCGTTCATGCCCCAGTTTATTCCTTACACGGGACTCGGAGAGCCTAAGACACACTGCCCAATTCCTTCCCACCAGGGTTTGTCTCAGCACGATGCTCGTCACGAAAGTTGTTCAGATATAGTATAACGGATGCATAGGGAGACGCGGTGGCTGAGTGGTAAAGAGCTTGGCTTCTAAACAGGAGGTCCTGACTTCGAATTTTGGTGAAGACTGAAATTTTGAACTTCGGGATCTTTAGGGCGCCCCCAAGTCCCCTCAGCCCTATAGTATACCTGACATTAGTTTGGGGAAATTAAAGGCGGTTTGTCGTTGTGCTGGCCACATAACACCCTTGTTAAATGACGGCCACAGAAACAGGTGACTTTTGCATCATCTTTGCTTTAATTGGGGGAACTTTACTTTTTGTAAAAAAAAATGCTTGCGGTCCTTTAAACGGTTATGAAATATGTGCGTCCTTTTCGGAAAACCTAGTACAGAAATCGTGGCCTGAAGAGATCTTTAAGAAGTATTTTTAAAAAGGATCTATGAAAAATAAATTGGGGCACTCCTTATAAACATCTCATAATGAAGCAATAGGAGGCTTTTTAAACACGGCTGTTGATGGTCGCCACTTTTATCATATCTATTTACCTCTTCTGTATCATAATATATTTCTTAACTTTTAACATTCTATTTCTCATTAGTTTTTCCTATTTATAAATATATTGTTTAAATATCTCTCCTTTTTTTTTTTTTTACAATAGACGAAACAAAAATGTTGTCATTAGACATTTAGCTCTAAATTGTTTAGTTATGTAGCACAAAGCGATGATGTTCTGGTCGTCTTGTCAAATTTCGTCTAATTTTTTAGCTTTATTTTAGCTCTTTTTTATAGCTAGATCTGAGCCTCTCAAAGCTGCCTAGAAGCTCTGCCTAGAGTTTTTAGTCTTTCACTGTTTTTTTTTTTTACTGACTCGGACTTGCACTAATGTTTTCAGATGGACGCAAAACCCGGTCCGACTGGTCAATGGTGGGCGAAGAGCTAGAAGAAGCGCCTTCTGAGATACTTACTTCCAGAACTGGACAAATCCCGGCAACCTCAGAAGTACACGATACATCCACTGACAGACCCACTGACAGACACGCTTCGATGGTCCCTTTCAGTTCAGCTCCGCGAAGAACAACTCATAGAGACTGCGATCCACTTCCCAACCCGTGGTCAGTCCAGGCCAATACCCAGAAACGGGGGAAATCTCAGCCTTGGACTGAGCCAGAGGTCAAAAGAGCCAAGACTAAAAACGCTACCTCCCGTGTGACTCACGAGAGTCACGACCCGTTGCCACGAGAGAGTAAGTCCAGTCTACTTGGGTCCTTAACGTTCGACGACAACGACCTCGTCACTTCCGGGTCACCACGATCCCGTCATGCACCGAAAGAAAGTTCTACCGGCGAAATCAACGAAACGAATTCTTCTGTAGATAAAGTACCACAACAAAAACTGAATACAACATTTAAACAAAAGCATATTCACGGGCAACCTGACACTTGGGATGACATTCAGTTTAAACCTCACACCAAAACGAAACCTGTCAACAAACATGGAACTAATAAAAAGACCGGAAGTGAACCGCTGAACAGTTCTACAAGCATCGCAACATCTAAAGTAGAACAGCTCCAAAATCCAAGAAAATCAAAATGGGACAATTCACTTTTACTTGACAAAACAGCATCAGCGTCTTTGGATAATACTAATAACAATTTAAAAACAAAGAGCACAAACAAAGGTGTTAAAGCAATGCACGAGAAAGAAAACAAAGCAGACAAAGATGTTCAGAAAAATGAAACTTTAAGTACCAAACATCAGAACATAGTTGCTGATAAGACATCGTCAGACGTTTTAACTGCTGGTGACTACAATACAACTAGAGAAACCAACAAAAAAGCAGAAGCAGGCAAGATTCCGGAACAATCTCACAAGGTGTCGTTAATCAAAAAGAAAGTGAATGATGAGAACTCGGGATATTATGGACAAGATCTCAGTCACGCGCAAGAGAAATTAAGCGCACAGGACAAAAATAAGCAGCCTCGCCGAACTCTCGTCGCAACGAATTTGAACGAGACTCACTTTCCATTAGAGACTTCAAAAGAGGAGAGCTACGCCCCTCTGGGTTACATAACTAGCGACCTTCAGCAAAAAATGAAAACTCTGAAAGACGATATTGCAGCTTTGAGGGCCCAGAAACACGGTTGGTATAAATAGATCTAGCTCTTTTCTGGGTTTTTAGAGTATACAATTCACATTTTTAAATATATATTTTTTATTTTATAGACAATGAAAGGGACAATGGTTGATGCTAAATTGCGAAGGATAAGTTATTGATTTTCATATTTCGTTCCGTTTTTTGGGCTCATTGGTACAGACTAGGTGAATGGACACCCAACCGAAAAGTGGTGTTGGGTTGGAAATGGTCGTTAGAGGAAGGTAGCAAAACAAGTCTCCCGCTGCAATGCCTAAGAACAATGTTTCTTTGCACTGTTAGGTTTTTGATCTAGAGCCCCAACAACGCTGTCATGATCCAAACGCCAATCCTCAAAGCGCCATTTCGTAAGTGACGGACACACGCATGGTTAATGTGGTACATAAAAGGAAAAAGGTGTAGGTCCGGTGTGTGATCGGCCTTCGACCTCATCTCTATCTCCTAGCGTCTAGGGTTTCGAGGTACTGTAATGTGTAATGATTATAGACATCTGCTTGGACCCTAAACCGAAAAATTGTTCAGACAAGCCTGTAAAAAAAGTAAAGTTTCCCTTTCAGACCTTGCGATCTATAGGGCAGATGATGTAAAGGTCATCTGTTTCTATGGCCCACGGTTAACGAGGGTGTCATGTGGCCAGCACAACGACAACCGCTATTGCTTTCCTCAACTACTGTCAGGTACCCATTTGAGCTGGGCGGACTCAGATGCACCTAAATATCCCGAAATTAAAAAAAAAAAACAGTCTTCACCAGGATTCGAACCTGGTTCGGAAGCCAAGCGCTTTGCTGCTCAGCATCCACGCCTCCCAGACAGGCCTGTGGAAGGAATCTGGAGTTTCAAGAGTTTAGACTCAACTCTCTCGACAATTACAAATCTGTACTTAGACAGCCAGTAGTTATTTTCTCCAAAAGCAATGTAATTATGTCTGTCAAATTAAGTTATCTTTTTTTACTTGGTCAATAAGCAAAATGAATTACAATTCAGCCGGACATCGGAATATCCTTCGCTACACTGAGGTATTAAATAAACATTCAAAGAGTGACGCGGTTTTGATTTAACATGCTATAACTTTCTTATGATTTGTTTCCAAAGATATGACGTTTTGTTTAAAAGTCGTGTAGATCTGCGAGCCATAGTGGTACTTATGCAAGGGAATTGGAAGTTCTTATCACAGTATCAATATTGATTCAGATTATGGCATTGCGAACGCTATCAGCCATACCATAAACTTAAATTGTAGCTTCGAACATTTTTTGGGGGGATTTAAATACGGGTAAACATTATGCATATAATGAGTATGACAGACAATACTTGTTTAATATAACCAACAACAATTGTTTAAATAGCCAAATGTCGGTTACACCATTGAAGCAGACCTCTCCTCTTTGGCTTTATAACATTTTTTACGTGAGAGTAACGAGGCCAGCAGAAGCGAATAGTCCCCCCCCCCCAATATACTGCCATCGGGCCACATCCGGCCCGTGACGTGTTGCAATCCAGCCGCCTAAACGTCGGCACAAATGTATAGAAAATCACACACACACAAGAGAGATTAAAATGTAATTTCCCCTACATTTGGGCTCTAAATCTTTCTTTAAAGGAGTTCATTCTATCACCAGTGATTATTCTTATGTTGAGATTTTTTTTCTTGTAAAATACAATTTTATGTTTTAGGCGACATGAGTAGATTGTTATTGTTACTTTTTGGGCATTTCCGCTGCTGTCTTTGCTGGTCATGTTCTAGACATCATGTGAACCGAGTTGGTCTCTCATTTCTGCAGCCAGATATTCAATAGCTGATTGTGAATAAATTAATGTAAATACTAAAATCTACATCCGCAGGTTTCTAATAAAAACGCAATCAAATTGATATATATATATATATTGCGATGTTGCCCGCGACACGGGTGTAGGAAATTAATTTGGCCCGTGGGTAGAATAAGGTTGGATATCACTGGTGTAATATAAATCTTACACCAAAGTAATGTAACTAGGTAGATCTATATTTATACCTCAATATTTATTTACGTATTCCATTCAAAATACATAGGCTTTGAACGTCACAGATATGTCTTTGATGCTTTCAATTCGAATGTAAATGTATTTTTGTTTTGTAATGGGCTGTATAATATCAGGTCCCGTAAGGTTGTTATTGCCGGAAGTTGGTAATGATTATAAGCACTCCGCCATCTATAAAATGCTTCCATTGGGATACGTCTCAAACGGCATCTGACAACCAACCATTCAACTCCTGGCCCTTACGTGTGGCCCAAATATTGTGTCCGGCGAAACCGATATAACTAAAGAGAGAAGGGGCGAACGAAGGAAATTGGAGCTGAAACCAGTAAGCCTCTGAAAGGAGTGGCTTGTTAGCCCTGGCTGGCTACCCATCTCGGAGAATTCAGCCCCCGTTGCCTCAGCGTGGAGCCCTCGTGGAATTGTCTAGCAGTGGAACTAGATAGGCTAAGAACGGGAAGCGAACAAGGCCCCTTCCGGGCTACCCTGGGTGGGGATGGAACAAGAAAAAAGTGTACAAAAGGTAAAAATGAAGAACGGGGTGGGGAAATGCCATTAAGGAATACAAGTAAGGACAAAAAAAAGTTCCCCTTTCAGACCTTGTGGTCTAAAGGGCAGAGGATGTACTAATGAATAAACGAGGAATAATTGATGTAACAGAGAGTGGTTACAAGCTTGCAGAATGTATATGGGTGGGTGGACAGAAATCAGATCTAACGACTTTTCTAGAAACTCGCTATTTTAAAAATGTGTCTCCTTCTTCCCAGCAGATACGCCCAGGTCTCAGACAGATAGCAGCAGAGATCAAGAGAACCAGGCGCACAAGTTAGAGAAGCAGCTGGGGGAACTCTATGGTCAGTTACGTACACTGCGAGGGGATGTCTCTCAACTCAAGTCAGGTAAACATTTTGTTTATTTCTTTACTTTATTCCTTTTTTTTTTTTAAAGGAAAGGTTTATTTCTTTTTATTATCTGTTGAGCTTTATTCCTTTAACACTCTGTTAAGGTTTATTACTTTTTAGACTCTGTTGGGGGCTTATTGCTTTTCTGATTCTGTGTGTCGGGAATTTGCGAGTTGTTTTATGATAAAATGTTTAAGTTGCGCCTCTTAATGAGCTGCTAGTCTATCTAAACAGTGCAGCACGGTGCTAACGCGTTCATGAAAGTTAGCTAGAAATGACGTCAAAGTGATAGCAGCCATCAAGATCGTCGTTATTTTTATGTAAATTTTGTTTTTTCTAAAAATGATGTCGACTTTAATTCTACTTAGCTGTTAGATTTATTGCGAGGTTTTTGATAGAATAGGATAACATAATATTGGTAATCATAGAATTAAGAATTAATCAAAAGTTGTCATGGCCAGTGGGTGTCAATGGGGATAAGCTCCCACTGTCTATAAAGTACTCCTAAAGGCACGCGTCTCAAGTAGCCTCTGACAACTAAGTCCAGCACATGGCCTGCTCGTGTGGCTTAGATAAAAGCCCGGCGAAACTGCTATTCTCTAACAGGGGAAGGGGTGAAGGCGCTGGCACAACAAAACCAGGAGCTTCGAGCAGATGGAGCTCGTCAGCCTGGTAAGGCAATTCATCTAGGAGAATTAATATATAATATTTATAATATTAATGCATATTGTTTCTCAGAGAAACAGAAGAAGGTATCCATCACAGAACCGCTGGAAAGTCCGAGAAAACCGGTCACTACAAAGCAGAACCCTGACCCCGCGACACAGGGGCGCCCAGCTACAAGACAGAGCAATCCAGTCAACAAACAAAACGTTCCAGAAAACAGTAGAAAGTCTTCCCCCATTTACCTGAGCCCCCAGGAGGATCCGCCTACCACGCCAGAGCCCAATTCTGAAGGTGAAAGAAATTCTGAGTAAATATAATACTGGAAAAGAGTCACGCTAACTTTTGAATAGATAGACAGACAGACTGACAGACAGACAGACAAAAAGATAGATAGTTAGATAGTTAGACAGACAGACAGACTGACAGACAGACAGACAAAAAGATAGATAGTTAGATAGATAGTTAGATAGATAGACAGACAGACAGACAGACAAAAAGATAGATAGTTAGATAGATAGATAGACAGACAGACTGACAGACAGACAGACAAAAAGATAGATAATTAGATAGATAGATAGACAGACTGACAGACAGACAGACAAAAAGATGGATAGTTAGATAGATAGACAGACAGACAGACAGACTGACAGACAGACAGACAAAAAGATAGATAGTTAGATAGATAGATAGACAGACAGACTGACAGACAGACAGACAAAAAGATAGATAATTAGATAGATAGATAGATAGACACTCAGACAGACTGACAGACAGACAGACAAAAAGATAGATAGATAGATAGACAGACAGTGTTTGCGCGATTAAGTTATGTTTTAAGAACGCTATTTGTAATGCGTTATGTTCTTCTGTCTGATTCTCCAGGTGACAGAATTGAGGTCACTTCCAGCGGTATCCGCATCACTACGCCCTATGAGATACTCGGTCCGCCCGCGGAGGGCGGCACAAGAGCCAAAAGGATAACCTCCCCTTTAACAGTGCTCCCAGACCACAGTCTCCCCTGGCCAGAAGCCACAAGGGTGAGAGTCTCATCTTAAGGAAGTGCTTGGCAACACACAAAAATTGTCTCATTAGTGCGAATGTTATTTATACACTTAATGTATGTGTTTACTGTCTCAACATATTTTTTATTTTGACTATTGAACAGTTCAACTCCATGAAACCCAACCAGCGCTTAATTAGTCAATGTAATTTTATCATGTAAATTAAAACATTTTTTTTTCAATAAACCATCGATGTAATAAAGTTAATAAATCTAATAAACGCTTTATACTCTTATGTTTGTTTTTTTGCCATATTGAATATAGATCTACATCATAATAAGTATTTGAAACAGTTATTATAAGATGTTTTGGTATAGTATTTAGTCAAAACATAGATAAAATGAAGTTATACACACTTTCGTGTGTAGAGTTGGATGGGTCTAGGACTCTGATTGGAGTCTGCACATCTGTTGTGACAAAGTAATCAAAGTGTCATTAACTCTTTATCTCCGTAATTATTTTCCACGTTCTGACATTTTTTTTTTCACATTTGTACATTCTACCCTGTTATGTGATTAAACTTTAATAACATTTTTGTTGATAATCAGAAAAAGTTACTTTTGAATGATCTTTTTATATAACACAAATTCAAATTTAAAAAGCCAAAAATTAATTTAATTTAATGGTGTCAAATCAACGACGATATCGTCAATTAGGAGAGAAAGACTGTATGATTTTTTTTTCCTATTCATGTAATTAAGTTTTTCACCAAACCATTTCCTTAACGGAACACTTCGCACATTATGAGTATTTAGAGGAACACTTCGCACATTCTGAGTATTTAGAGGAACACTTCGCACATTCTGAGTATTTAGAGGAACACTTCGCACATTCTGAGTATTTAGAGGAACACTTCGCCCATTCTGAGTATTTAGAGGAACACTTCGCCATTCTGAGTATTTAGCGGAACACTTCGCCCATTCTGAGTATTTAGAGGAACACTTCGCCATTCTGAGTATTTAGCGGAACACTTCGCCCATTCTGAGTATTTAGAGGAACACTTCGCCCATTCTGAGTATTTAGAGGAACACTTCGCCCATTCTGAGTATTTAGAGGAACCTTTCGCCCATTATGAGTATTTAGAGGAACACTTCGCCCATTCTGAGTATTTAGAGGAACACTTCGCCCATTCTGAGTATTTAGAGGAACACTTCGCCCATTCTGAGTATTTAGAGGAATACTTTGCACATTCAGAGTATTTAGAGGAACACTTCGCCCATTCTGAGTATCTAGAGGAACACTTCGCCCATTCTGAGTATTTAGAGGAACACTTCGCCCATTCTGAGTATTTAGAGGAACACTTCGCCCATTCTAAGTATTTAGCGGAACACTTTGCACATTCAGAGTATTTAAAGGAACACTTCGCCCATTCTGAGTATTTAGAGGAACACTTCGCCCATTCTGAGTATTTAGAGGAACACTTCGCACATTCTGAGTATTTAGAGGAACACTTCGCACATTCTGAGTATTTAGAGGAACACTTTGCACATTCTGAGTATTTAGAGGAACACTTCGCATATTCTGAGTATTTAGAGGAACACTTTGCTTATTTTTCTAGAGAGATAAGTTCACTAGGTGGCCTACTTGTTAATTATTCCAGTGGTTCGTGGAACAACTATTGAGGTCTCGCAGAACATTAGGGTTCCGCGGAACATAGTTTGGGAAACACTGATGTAAGTGATGCACAGAACACGTGCTAGATTGCTTACTTTAGAACAAGCGAAAGCTTGCCTACTGTAGAAAAGGTGAAAGGTTACCTAATGCTAAGCAAGTGAAAGATTATCTAGTGCACAAAAATATAAGAGATTGCCTATTGAAGAACAGGTGAAAAATTACCAATTGCATAACAGGTGACAAAATTACCTAGTGCAGAATAGGTGAAAGATTACCTAGTGGAGAACAGGTGAAAGATTATCTTTTGCTGAAAAGATGTGAAAAACTACTTCGTGCAGAGCAGGTGAAAAATTAACTAGTGGAGACCAAGTATAAGATTATCTGTTGCAAAAATGGTGAAAGATTGAGTAGTGCAAAACAGGTGAAATATTACCTAGTGGAGTACAGGTGAAAGAATATCTTGTGCCGAAAAGATGTGAGATTGCCTTGTGCAGAACATATTATAATAATATCTGGCACTAGACATTATTAAATAGCGAAACTTTTAGTCTGGAAATGTGAGTTACTGCTTGAGGTCTGTTTGTGCCATGAAATGCAGGACTGTTCACTGTTGTGGGCTAATATCATCTGACTTCACTTCTTACTAATTATTACTGTACATTAGCCACAGGACATTACAAAATAGAAATATACTTAATAACTAGTTTCACTTGTATACAATGGCGCTTTATTTATCACTGGGAAATCCGTCCAGTCTTCCTAAAACGTTGCTATTTCTAACTACTATTTAAAACACAGCCTACTTCATACTAACGCCATGTTGGTCTCTTGTTCGCCTAAGTCTACTACGTCATTAGTCTGTCTTACTACGTCACTACTTTTACCGTCGCTAAAAACAGTACACAATATATGTGTCTAACAAAACTAACATACTCTCTAATCTAGTACATTACATCACCTAGTATCCTAGCTAAAAGAAGCAAATAAATATATTCTAGCTAAATTTATCTTCAACCGACGATACGTCTTCATGTGCCTCCGCATTTCTTGAAGAGTTTAATAGATTATGTTTAGAGAAACTTTGGGCATCATATTCTAAGTATAGATTTAAAGGCATATTATTAAAATATTATAAAGGGTAAACAAAATGTCAGAGTGTTTTTTAATTTAACATTCATTAGCAGGTTAATTAAGAGACAAACAATCGTTCTATTAGCTGTATAAAGGTGGTATTCTCTAAATAGTTTTTTTTAAATGTTTTTTCTAATAGTGCCTAACACAGCTAAGGAAGTTTATAAATACGCGGATCTCCTCAGTCAAAGGTTCTTGTTCTTTCCTGTCTAGTTGGGCTTTTTGCGCTGAGGGTATAAATTACAAGGGGAAGTCAATAAGCTCCAAGCTTCATGTTAAGTTTTACTTTTGGGAATTTATTTTTGAATTTAGTTTTATTTCTTGTATGCTCACTTAAAAAAAATAATAATTTCTAATTGAAGAATAAAATTGTTTTATTTTCCAAGATGCAGAGGCACCACACCATTCACCCACCCAGTCCACGTTCCCATTATAACACAGGGTAATCAGATTTATACTAAGAAACTGCAATACTTACTTCAATTGCAGTTGCTATAACATGATATTATAAATATCGTATAAATGGAGGAGGGGGGGGGGTGTCGGTATAAAACCGTCTAGAAAATGTTGACAGGAAAAAAAAAAAAAGAAAAAGAAATCAAAAGTTTTCAATGCCATGACAATCACAGCGACGTCCTCGTATACCTTGGCATCAAACCTTCACGGAGGACCTCAGAGCAGTGGACACCAGGTGGGAAGAGGCTTCAGACATTGCCAGAGACAGATGTTTGTGGAGACAGTTTCCCCCCACTGGTCAGAACGGCGCGGGATGATCTAAATCCAAGTAAGACAACTACATAGTGCCTGTAGACAGGGGCGTAGCTAGGAATTATCCATCCTTTGAGGGCCCGGGGTGCTTGACCACTCTGGGGGCCCCTGCATTTTTCGAAATATTTAATTGTTAATGTATAAAAACACTCATTTGGGGGCCCCTCTCAAGTGGGGGCCTGGGGGGATTTTCAAATTCTCCCCCCCACCTCCCCCCACCATAGCTACGCCACTGCCTGTAGATTCCTTCCTGGTAAACTCTTTTATCAATGTCTTCCTAAGCTCAAATAAACAACTATGTTTCCATGGTGACACTAAACAGGAAGACTCCGCCTAAGACTAGAAGGGAGAGAACGCGTTATAGTAAGATTAGATAAAGGGCAATTTTTACCCAACAGCAAACAGCAAAAACCTTTGGGAAAAGTTTTTGTGACTACAGATGCAGATCATTAAAAACTTGAAGCAGACAAGGGCGTTAAACCTGTCACTGAACCTTCACGAAACAAACCATTGTTTCTCCATTATTAAAACAAACAAATTGACAAGTTGGTAGACACATATGCACACACCCAGATCACTTCATGAAATATCTAGAAAACTACTTCTTTAGCCACTCCAATAACTCTATACCGATATGCCATACCAATAAACACACTTACAGTGTCAAAGCAAGTAAAGTTGAAAGGTTCTCAAACTGCACCTCTCTATCATAAATACTTTATGATGAACCGACATTTGAATAGTTTTACAAAAAAAAAAAAAAAAAAAGGAATCACTGATCCTATGCCGTATAGATTTGACAGTTTATTAAATATAGCAAACTTTTATCTCTGTACCTAGAAACACCCTGCGCCACACCTCGCCCACCGGCGCCCTTTCAAGTTAATATTCATAAAGACAACTTTGAACTACAAAATAAACGCAAACACTTCGATCGCCTTGTTTCGCCAGCCCACACAAAAAAAAAAGATTTTTATTTCTTCACTTCCTTTGTACTCTCCACCCTCCCTCCCTCTTCCACCCTTTCCAGGTAAGATCTCTTCCCCCCTCCAGGTAAAGCCCCTCCCTTCACGGTACAAAAAACTTGTGTAAAGATTATGAGATAGTCTAGGTCTGACGGGCACACTTGACATTCCGATATGTCATAGCCACATGTCATTTATGTAATCCTGGGGTGAAAGCTAACGCAGTAAATTCAGCATTAAAAGGCATTAAAAACTTGAGCCGTGATACTGAGTGGGAAGAACATTAAGGGGGAGAATGTTTGTTAGGAAATCAATACAAATATCAGAAGTGTATAGCATATCATTTACTGAAGTTAACTTGAAGTTTGACAATTTAATGCTGTAGTGGTTTCAATGCTGTGGAGGGCTGAAGTAGATGCTAAAGTAGTGGTTTCAACGTAGTGACTGGCTGACGGTTAAAGTAGTGCTTGTGGACATTTCCTTTCCAAATCTTCAAATACTACCAGCACTGTGAGCACGTACAAAGCGTTGTCGCGTTGTCTGTCTGTCTGTCTGGTAAAAAGTTTGTGCAAGTTATTTCTCCCACACCCATTATCGGATCAAGTTGGAGCTTTGAACATTTTTTAATTGGCATGCACATGACATGAAAAAATAAAAGAAATTAACCAATTAGTCAATTAATTACTTGGTCCACAGTGGCACTTGCAAAACTTGCAAAACTAAAAAAATAATTTGGAATGACAAAGGCCTAGCCCTCGACACCAAAGTCAGACTGATGCGCTCCATAGTTAAGGCCACATTCTTTATTTCTTATATGCTTGCGAGTCTTGGGCGCAGAACTAGAGAAGAGATCATAGCGATGAAATGGAGAGGCTACAGAAAGATTCTAGCTATCACTTACAAGATATCACCACAAATAAAAAGATTAGAAACAAGATTAATACAGCTATCGGACCGCATGATGATGACCTCCTAACTACTGTCAAAAAACGCAAGCTTAAACTCTATGGCCATGTTATAAAGTTCTCATGGCTAGCAAAGACTTTCCTTCAGGAAACAGTACCAGGAAAAAGAAGAAGAGGCAGACAACGAAAGAGATGGGAAGACAACATAAAAGAATGGACAGGCCTGCCATCAAGAGTAATAATATCCAAGGCAAAAGACAACAGAAAAATGGAGAAAAACAGGTCTTGTGTAGTGCCTCACCGGTCCATATACTAAGGCATACATGAGTAGTGAAGTGAAGAAAGTCTTGTAATTGCTGACAGTGACATTTTCTACTGTTACACTGTTATATAGTACGTTGGTCTCTTTCAGTTGCAAAGCATCTCTGGTTCATCTCATAGAAAGGTAAATGCCCGGGCATCAACTCTGGTTCATCTCATAGAAAGGTGAATGTCCGGGCATCAACTATGGTTCGTCTCATAGAAAGATGAATGCCTGGGCATTATCTCAGGTTCATATCATAGAAAGGTGAATGTCTGGGCATTATCTCGGGTTCATATCATAGAAAGGTGAATGCCTGGGCATCAAGTCTGATTCATCTCATAGAAATAGAAAGGTGAATGCCCGGGCATCAGCTCTGATTCATCTCATAGAAAGGTGAATGCCCGGGCATCAACTCTGATTCATCTCATAGAAAGGTGAATGTCCGGGCATCAACTATGGTTCGTCTCATAGAAAGATGAATGCCTGGGCATTATCTCAGGTTCATATCATAGAAAGGTGAATGTCTGGGCATTATCTCGGGTTCATATCATAGAAAGGTGAATGCCTGGGCATCAAGTCTGATTCATCTCATAGAAATAGAAAGGCGAATGCCCGGGCATCAGCTCTGATTCATCTCATAGAAAGGTGAATGTCCGGGCATCAACTATGGTTCGTCTCATAGAAAGGTGAATGCCTAGGCATTATCTCAGGTTCATATCATAGAAAGGTGAATGTCTGGGCATTATCTCGGGTTTATCTCATAGAAAGGTGAATGCCCGGGCATCATCTCTGATTTATCTCAAAGAAAGAAGAATGCCTGGGCATCAGCTATGGTCGACTATGGCTATGGAATGGGTTGCATGAGTCAGCCAGGAAAACCATGCATTGGTTAACATGCATGACTTGATTTATCTAGGAACACGCGAACTCTTCTTTTTGGAAGTAACGTCTATATTTAATAAAATATCCTCCGACAGAATGAATTACGCAAACCAAAAGTTGCGATGATGTGGAGGGCAATACTACAAAAGCGCAAACAGTGAGGTCCTCTTAAAACTTGGTGCCACACTTTCATGGAGTGACCGAACGTAGTGGAGGCTTGCCGCCCTCTGCGCCGAATGTCAAAGGAGGGTCTAAGTGTAGCATTGTTTTGCAGAGCCAAAGATTGTAACTGTATAATTTTTATGTCAATTTTTTTTTGAGTCCGAAGATATATGATGAGCTCAGTATCTCCCGTGGCAACGCAGCTCCAGCTCAAATGTGTTTCCCGCGACCCTTGTGATTGACCTCCAGCTGTCTCGTTCTGAGGCCGCATGCAACCAGGTGCACTCTTCTATCTCAGCTAAGGCAAAATGTCGCCTAAGCTGGTCTTCAAAGCGTTTCTGTGGAGCACCTCTGTTACGTCGACCACCAAAAAAAAAAAAAAAAAAAGACAGCTTTTGCCCTTTTGGCCTACGTTAGTCCCCCATACGGGACACGTGTCCTGCGTAACTAGCGGACCATAAAAAGTCCTTCTATAAAACCCTGACCTAAATATTGATTTGTAATGGAAATATTTTTTTTTAAATATCTAGAACTAGAAGATTATTGATGTCATTTCAAAACTTAATTGAGATGAGATTTTAAAACGGATTTTTGAGACTCTGTATTCACTATTTTGTGCCATTTGAATTCAAATTGCGTTGTTTACAAAGCTATTAATCCCTCTGTCTGTCTGGGTACAATCTTGTACACGTTATTTCCTCCGCTTTCCATTCTCAGTACAAGTTGAAACTGTGCACAATTATTTATTGTCGATGACTCAACATGGACCAGTCAACAAAGTAATTAGTTAACGTGGCACCGGTAATTAATTAATTTTGTTTAATATAGAACAGAGTTAAATCTTGCAGTATTTCTTTGTTTGTTTGTTTTACATGTTTCGGATGTTCCTTCAGATTTGAAAATAATTACTTCCTAGTCCAAACCTCCCGCGGGACGACGGGGGATGGGAGCGGGCAGGGTTTGAACCCTGGACCATCAATAAATCTGATCAACAGTCCAGCGCGCAAACCGCACGACCAGGCATCCATCCAGTATATGAAGTATATGACAGTAATTGTGCGGTTCGTTCACTTATAAGATCTTTTTTCAACAGTATTTTTTTTTTAATTTTGCTTGTTTTATATTACAATTCTGGGCAATTTCAATTTCTCCTTTTATTTCTTTACTTTGAAAAAGGATAACGGTTCAACTAGAATTTTCCCCGTGCGGCCAACGAGCTGGTCAATCTTTTCTCAGCGCCATACATAAACTGTTAAGTTTCTATGATAATCGCTCGAGCCATTTTTGAGATCAGTGTCCACTCACCTAGGTTCTTGAAGTTTCCACTAAGTTTCGAATTGGACATAGGTATTGTAATTAATGTTGTTTCTCAAAAAAAGATGTAAACATGGTGTTTATTGTTGACACAATTAAAATAACATTGACACTCATTACGAGTCACCCGGTACAGCCAGACAGACAGACAGCCTAGACAAAGACATACAAGTATACACAGTAGTCCTATGTGT